>NW_015386681.1:879957-889957 GCF_001527695.2 Protobothrops mucrosquamatus | reverse complement strand
CACGTCTGTGGGCTGGGCCACCATCACCGCCATCGCCCCCGTGGTGCCACCGGCAAGTAGCCGGCTGCCCACGCCAACATCTGCCAAAGTCCGGGGGGAATAAAAAAATGAAACTTTGATTCTCTTTTTGTGAGCCAGATAGGCTTATTGTTTCAGAAATGGCTTGTATATCTATTGTGTAAAAGCAAAAATGTTGTGGTTGTAATGTTGTTAACCTTTTACTGCGCTAAAGAGCGTCGGAAGTCAGTGCCTCTTCCTCATTTACATTATCCCTCCCCTTTCCCCCCTCCCTCTTCTTTCAGTTTTCTACGCTTTTTTTTCCTTGCGTTTTTATGCTTCGATAAAATTAATCAAATAAAATCATATAAAAAAAAAACTTTCAGCAGTTCATTGAGCAGCCGTCCGAAGTGACAACGGCACGGGAAAAAAGGGACTTAGGACCATTTTTTCACACTTAGGACCGCGGCAGCGTTCCCCAGGGTCACGTGATCAAAATTCGGAGGCTTGGCCCTTGACTTGTATTTATTTTTATATATATATAACTGCAGTATAGCAGTTAAAAATGTCAAGGTATCAATATGGGAGAAAGGAATCTTTTTTTTGCCTGTATCAGCTCAAACTAGAGCCATCCGCAGGCTTAGCAGTTGCAACTGCTATAATATTTTATTAATTTTCCAATTTTACATCTGAGTATTTAAAAAGCAACGTGGTAACTGGGTTAATCAATAGTTCGATAACAAAACCTTTAATGCAAATCTCAGGTTACAACATCAGATTTTTCTTCTCTTTTTCCCCTTAACATTTACGGTCTCGTATTCAAGCTGGTCCATTTCTAATTATATCAACTCAATCAAAACATCGTTATTACATTTATCAATAATGTTTTAGCTGATACATGTCTTAATTACACGCAATCTTCATAGACAAACCATGTCCTGTTATTAATTTTTACGTAATGTTTAATTTCTCACCAATATTCCAATTTAACCTTTGATATGCATCATTTTCAGACTTTGGGCACTTGACTCGTATTTATGACGGTCGCGGTGCCCTGGGGGGGCTTTGTCACGTGATCTCCTTTTGCGACCTTCCCACAAGCCAAGTTCCATGGGGAAGCCGGATTCACTACGATGACTACAATCACGGTTTAGCCCTTATTGCTTTTACGTACAGTGCGAGCTTTTATGTACAGTGCGAGCTTCAGCACCGGAGACAAATTCCTTGTGTGTCCAATCAACTCTTGGCCAATAAAGAATTCGAACAATTGCAGTGACTCAACTGTGGCAAGAAACGTCGTAAAACGGGCCAAGGCTCACTTAACGACTGTCTTGCTTAGTGACATCATTTTGGGGCTCAATTGTGGCAAGGATGACCTGGACATGTCAGGAAGAACCCTTGGCATCCCACCTGGTCCCCGATGCCCACTTACGCTCGGATCCCTTGGTGTAGAAGTGTTTCACGGAGTCGTAGAGTCCGATCCGGACCGAGGCGAAGCTCATTTGGCGCTGAAGGCCGGCTACTAGCCCGTTGTAGAGGCTCTTGGGCCCCTCGTTTTTCACCATCGTGGCCATGGTGCCAAAGACCCCCTTGTACTGCGCCGTTTTGGGGGTGACGTTGGCCTTCTTCTCTCCTTGGATCTGAACAGGAAGAAATGGGGGGAAGGATAGAGCATAGAATCACAGGGACCTGGGAGGTCTTCTAGTCCAGCCCCCTGCTCAAGCAGGAGACCCTACTCCACTGTGGACAAATAGTTCTCCAATCTCTTCTTGAAAACCTCCAGCGATGGAGCATCCACAACTTCTGAAGGACAATAGGTCTTACAATCCATAGCGGCCGTGATTGAGATCAAACCATGATTGAGATTTTGAGCTAGATTTCTCAGCCTTGATCAATTGCAGACAGGCGTGTCCCACCAGCGCCCCCCCACACCTACCGGACAGGAGAAGTCAAATAAGGACCTAGCTTGGAATCCTTGCGCAGCCACAAGCGTCATCAGCTTGAGCTGCCCCAAGATCCACGAAGCCTTAATTGGTCGTTCCCAGGGGAAAACAAACAGCCCGGGAGGATTCTTGTAATATGTACGGCAAGCAATAAAGTCACCGACTTTTGGTACTCATAAGAAACTACAGGTAGTCCTCAACTTACAGCAGTCCGACCGTTCAAAGTTAGCACTGGAAAAAATGACTTATGACCGGTTTTCACGCTTACGGCCGTGACAGCATCTCCGCGGTCACGGGATCAAAATTCAGACGTGTGGCCACTGGTTCCTATTTATGACGGTCGCAGTGTCCCTGGGGGGGGTCCTGGGATCCCCTTTTGTGACCTTCTGACAAGCCAAGTCAATGAGGGAAGCCGGATTCACTTAGCAACAATATGAATCATTTAACAACTGTGGTGACTCGCTTAACAACGGTGGCAAGAAAGGTCATAAAATGGGGCAGTTCATTTACACCCATCTCACTTAGTAACAGAAATTTTGGCTTCAATTGTGGTCGTAAGCCGAGGACTACCTGTATCTATGGCAAAGAATAAAGTGGCCAACTTTAACGATTCACAAGAAACTATGGTTCATTGCAGCTGTCGTTACCTGATCCCAGAATTGTCTGGCCTGCTTCAGCCTTCTGCAACCTGATGCCTCCTGCAGATGTTTGGGTCAAGCATCTCCCTTCCTAAAAGACCAGGTTGGAGAAGGCCTACTCTGGTTGACCCCGGAGGTTGAATGTTAATCCTGGGCTGTAGCAAAACTAGGCAGCCCAGCAGCTCAATGGTTAAGGTACTGGGCTTGCTAACTGGAAAACTGGGAGCCCGGGTTTGAGACCCGAGCGCCATGTGATAGGGTGAGCTCCCGTCCTTGCCTCAGCTCCTGCCAACCCAGCAATTCGAAAGCACGCAAATGCGAGTAGATAAATAGGTACCATTTCGGCGGGAAGGTGACAGCGTTCTGTGACGTCATGCTAGCCACGTGACCGTGGAAACGTCTTTGAACACCGCCGGCTCAATGGCCTTGATTCGGAGATGAGCACAGCCTCTTAGAGTCGGCAATGACTAGCAGAGTAAAATCCGCAGGGATTCCTTTCCCCTTTTACCTAGAAAAACTGGGAGTTGCTGGTATCCCCTCCACCTTTGGAGAATCAACAGTGCAAAACATCGCCAGGCGCTCACCTGTAACCGGACCTTTGCCGTATCCAGCGGGAAGGTGATCAAGTCGGCGATGCAGGCCGCCGTCCCGGCCCCCAAAAACTTGACGGTCGCCGTCGGAGGGATATCGGAGGGCTTAAATCCAACCATGGCGACGAATTCAGGAGGGTTTTAGGCAGAGAGGAGGGGGTGAAGGGTTCAAAAGCAGCCAGGAAAAGCAGCTGAGGAGCCGGGGTGCCGAAAGGCCAGAGGAAGGAGCTCCGCCTATACGGAAGAGAAAAAGAAGAATATTCATTGTCCGCAGTCTGATCAACGCAGTTGAATCCTAAAATTTACTACTGTACCTTCTGGGAAGTTAATGGATTGGGTCAGAGTTACAAGTTCATTTAGTAACCATTCAAAATTACAACGGCACTGAAAAAAAGGGACTTATGACCCTTTTTCACACTTACGACCATTGCAGCACCCCCTCGTGGTCACACGACCAAAATTGAGACGCTTTGTGACTGACTTTTTTTTTGTATATATTTTATTAATTTTTGTAGGGTTAGAGTTAAGGTTAGGTTAGGGCAGGGGTAGGCAACCTTGGCTCTTTTATGACTCGGGGACTTCAACTCCCAGAATTCTTCAGCCAGCATGGGGGATCTTTGGCCCCTTCATGACTCGTGGACTTCAACACCCAGAATTCCTGAGCCATCATGGGGAAACTATGGCCCCCTTCATGACTTGGGGACTTCAACTCCCAGAATTCCTCAGCCAGGCATGGGGGAACTATGGCCCCTTCATGACTGGTGGACTTCATCTCCCAGAATTCCTCAGCCAGCATGGCTCAGCTTGGAAACCTCTCCCTTTCCCCTCAACATGGCTGGCTCAGGAATTCTGGGAGTTGAAGTCCACGCGTCATAAAAGAGCCAAGGTTGCCTACCACTGGGTTAGGGTTAGCATTAGGGCTGGGTTTTTTTTTTTAAGATAACATTCTTGATATTTAGCAAACAGCATATTGTCTGGGTTCATGTATTTAAAAAACAATAAGAGTTAATTTCTATATTATCATAATCAATATGTTAGTTAATCGCTCAATAGTCTTCTTACTAATATATATTCAATGTTACAAAGTACATATAATAATAATAATGATAAAGTTGGAAGGGACCTTGGAGGTCATCTAGTCCAACCCCCTGCTCAGGCAGGAAACCCTATACCATTTCAGACAAATGGCTGTCCAGTCTCTTCTTAAAAACTTCCAGTGTTGGAGCATTCACCGCATCTGGAGGCAGGTGGTTCCATTGGTTAATTGTTCTAACTGTCACGTTCCTTTCTTTCTAACTCGTTTTTCTAGACATTGGTAAAAATTATCCCACGTTCTAAAGTACACTGAGTCTTCTTTCTCTTTTATCTTTAATGTCAACAACACTTTTCTGGCTGGGGATGATGGGGGATGTAAATTTAGCATCCGCCTAGGGCCGAGGGGGCTGGTGAAAGCCGCCTCCAGTCAACCTTTGTTACAGATAAAGTGCCCAAAAAAATAAAATGCTTGAGGGGTTATTTCTTCGCTGCCCAAGTGAGTCAGCAAACATCTGTGTCTCGTTTTTTGAGGAAGTGACGAGGCAAGGCCTTTTACAAATTGAGTAATTTGCAAAACTCTGGGTGCCCCCACTTGACCTAAAATCCTATTTATTTGTGATTTTCTCAGAAAGGATGGTGAAGCTGACGGAGTTGACGGCGAGGGCAAAGCTGACTGTTTTAATGAAAGAGAAGAACTTAAATCAGTTTTGTTTCCACTCGGAAACCACTTCTGGACTTCATGCTTGAAACAAGCAAAAGGATGAGGGGAGACATGATAGCAGTCTTCCAGTATCTCAGGGGCTGCCCCAAAGAAGAGGGAGTCAAGCTCTTCTCCAAAGCATTAGAGGGCAGGGCAAGAAGCAACGGATGGAAACTAGTCAAGGAGAGAAGCAACCTACAACTAAGGAGAAATTTCCTGACAGGGAGAACAATTAACCAGTGGAACTCCTTGCCTCCAGAGGTTGTGGGTCTCCATCACTGGAGTTTTTAAAGAAGAGATTGGACACCAGAAGGCAGGACAAGAAGTAATGGATGGAAACTAATCAAGGAGAGAAGCAACCTGGAATTAAGGAGAAATTTCCTGACAGCGAGAACAATTAGCCAGTGGAACAACCTGCCTCCAGAAGCAGTGAATGCTCCAACACTGGAAGTTTTTAAGAAGAGACTGGACAGCCATTTGTCTGAAATGGTATAGAGTTTCATGCCTGAGCAGGGGGTTGGACTAGATGACCTCCCAGGTCACTTCCAACTTTATTATTACTATTAATTATTACTATTAATTATTACTATTAATTATTACTATTAATTATTATTATTATTATTATTATTATTATTATTATTATTATTATTATTATTCACACTTACACCCTTTGCAGCATCCCCGTGGTCCCGTGATCCAAATTTCAATGCTTGGCAACTGACATGTACTTATGACGGTTGCAGTGTGCCAGGGGTCATGTGATCCACTTTTGCGACCTTCTGACCAGCCAACTCAATGGGCCACCGAGATTCACTTAACAACTATAAAATTCACTTAAGAACTGCAGCGATTCGCTTAACGACAGTGACAAGAACGGTCGTAAAATGGGACAAAACTCACTTCACAACTGCCTGGCTTAGCAATGGAGATTTTGGGCACCTAGTCGTAAGTCAAGAATCCCCTGTTATCAAGCCACACTGGAGCTACCTCTTCAAGATTACCAAAAACAGAATTACCTTATTCAAGTATATCAGGATTGATCGATCGATCGATCGATCGGTTTGATCAAGCTTCTCTAAAGGATTCCCATTTGTCAAACTGGTTTAACACAAATCCAGCCGAACACCCTTGACGTGCCATAGAAAGACGGGCAGAAAGACGACCCCGAATAATCATAATATTTATCCTGCAGAGATAAAAGAATAAATTAAAATACCTGGATATAGGGCGGTGCTATTATTATTCGTTAGGACTGATGATTAATTATTGTGACTTTCCAGATCAGTGGTTCTGAACCTGGGCAACTTTAAGAAGGGTGGACTTCAACTCCCAGAATTTCCCAGCCAGCATAGTTGAAGTCCACCCCTCTTAAAGTTGCCGAAGCTTGAAAAACATTGTCTTAGATTCAACACTTTCTTTTGGGAGATCTCAGCAACGGCTCCGTTGTTGATCTGGCTTCGGACCAACAATTTTTGCTACACATCCTGATACTCAAGCAATTCCCAGAGACAGAACCAGCTCAGGCTGGCACCAGATTGGACGAAGACCGAAAATAAAAATAAATAAATTCCTTTTTAGTGAAATCAGCCACGGCCCAGATCCTACCACATCTGGATTATCTTCCAAGCAACACCCCAAAATCAGAAAAAGTCATTTAAGCAAACTAGAAAAGGAAGCTGGCAGGTAGATACGCAGCGAAAAATCCTTCCTTCGATCCACCATTCCTGATTTTATGGCTGGGAAATTACGCTTGCCCTAATTTTTTGCAGTTTGCAGCAAGTCAGAAAAACAGCTGGAGTTTACAGGTAGTTCTCGACTTACAACGGTTTATTTAGTGACCGTTCAAAGTTACAACGTCGCTGAAAAAAAGGGACTTATCTCCATTTTTCACACTTACGACCGTTTCAGGATCCCACGTGATCAAAATTTGGACGCTTGGCAACTGACTCATATTTATGATCGCAAAATGGGGTAAAGCTCACCAAACTGTTTCACTCAGCAACAGAAATTTTGGACTCAGTTCTGGTCGTAAGTTGAGGGCTAGGTGTAGGAAGTTTTTCTGGCCATTTGTTTTTGGGTTCCCAGGTTAGCCTGTAAATCTGAGATTGCTGATCCCCGTGCATTCAAATATTAACTTAATCAAGTACAGCCAAGTACCGTCAAATTTTAGCTATTTACAGGTGGTCCTCAAGTTACAACCAAAATGGAGCCTGCCCATCGTGGTCGTAAACGCACGACAGTTGTCCAGCAGGTCAGTCATACAACGGATCTGATTTTATGACGGTTTGTGCTGGTCGTTAAGCAAACTCAGGGTTCGCCATGGCTGGGTTTTGTTGAAAACCGGAAGCAAATAAATCTTTTTTTTTTTTGGCAAAACTATCGCAAAATGATGGATGCTGCAAAGGGCTGTAAATTCAGCTCGGTTCCCGAAGTGCAAACAAGAGGCTGGGTGATAGTGGTGGGGTGGTTGGGGGATGGACCATCAGAACTTCGAATGTGGGGTGTGTGTCAATCAGAGTGGAGCTGGAGGGGACCTTGGAGGTCATCTAGTCCAACCCCCTGCTCAAGCAGGAGACCCTGTACCATTTCAGACAGGTGGCTGTCCAGTCTCTTCTTAAAAGCCTCCAGTGATGGAGAAGGAGGGAGGGAGGGAGGGAGGGAGGGAAGGAAGGAAGGAAGGAAGGAAGGAAGGAAGGAAGGAAGGAAGGAAGGAAGGAAGGAAAAAAGAACAGCAGAATAACAGTTGGAAGGGACCTTGGAGGTCATCTAATCCAACCGCCTGCTCAAGCAGGAGACCCTGTAACATTTCAGACAAGTGGCTGTCCAGTCTCTTCTTAAAAGCCTCCAGTGATGGAGAAGGAAGGAAGGAAGGAAGGAAGGAACGAAGGAAGGAAGGAAGGAAGGAAGGAAGGATAACAGAGTTGGAAGGGACCTTGGAGGTCATCTAGTCCAACCACCTGCTCAAGCAGGAGACCCTATACCATTTCAGACAAGTGGCTGTCCAGTTTCTTCTTAAAAACCTCCAGTGATGGAGAAGGGAGGGAGGAAGGAAGGAAAGCAGAATAACAGAGTTGGAAGGGACCTTGGAGATCTTCTAGTCCAGCCCCCCGCTCAAGCAGGAGAATCTATACCATTTCAGACAAACAACTTTGTAACTTGGAAGTCACTAAAGGAACTGTTGTAAATTGAGGACTACCTCCATTTGCATTCTCCTGCCACATATTTTCAAATTATTTGATTTTATTCTATTGGTTTGCTGCCCGTCTCTCCCACTCCAGCCTCCAGAACTGGCCTTTCCTGGTGGTCTCCCATCCAAGGACTCACGCCAAGCCCCGCCCAACCAGGTCCCATCACCTCCTGCAACAAGATTGTATTAAAACAAAACATATTCGGATCCACAAAAGAGCATCCAAGGCAGGCTTTTGACCGTTTCAACTTCCCTATTCTAAATTCCACTTTTTCTATTTTTGGTTCTCTGATTTACTGCTTGGTGTTGCATCCATTTGTTGCATCTGACGTCAAAAGTGTCTGGAGAAAGCAATTTGCTGGTCAATTGTAGGAAATCACAGCACTTTAAACACAGAAGCCAATTTGCAAAAATGGAAGAAAACGCAATTCACCTTGGTTACAAAAAGCCTGTTCAATTCCCCCCCCCAGAATGTTTTATTTATTTATTTCCAAGTAATATCAGGTTAACTACATTAATATAAGTCTAAGATACAAATAAAGAAATGATTAAAAAAACCAAGATCTACTGCAATATAAATAAAAAAGACATGTGAATATTTACCCTACATAAAGAATACACCAAATTATAATTTATTACTATTCAGGTAAACCACAAACTGCATCCACATTTGATGAAATTGTGGTTCCTGCTTCTAAAATCCCATTACTTTATCTGTGGATTATATATATATATTTCTAATGTAGAAATTAAATAGGCCCTACTAATCCACAGCTGCTGGTCTCTTGATGTGTCCTGATGCAGCATCAGATCCACCATAAATAACTCTAACCCTCAATCCCCAGTTTGTAGTGCAATGCAATTAACCATCTGGTTTATTTTAAAAACTGCTTAAACACACAGACACACACAAATTATGCTTTTAAACCAAAGAGCAACTTGGCAAAACTTGCGTTTGGAATTTTTATTCTGATTCTTCAAAAGTATCAGCAGATACAGTAAATCTGAGATCTTACCTTGCAGGTGCTGGGGATAAACTCGGCCAAGCCCCAATTTATTTTAAAGATGGTTTATTGACCAAACCAGGTATCTGTGGGCTCACCCATCACCCCAAAACCGATCAAAGGGCCGAGTTCACAAACTATATTAGTGGGATAAGGAGGACCACCCAAAAGAGAGCGCAAGGAAGGACTCAAATGCTCCATGGAGTGTGGGAACAAGCAAGCAATTGTGCACTGCATTCACACAACACCTTTAGCCTGCTTACAAAACAAACCCATTTTTGTGGCTTGCCCAAACTGACAAACAGAGGCTGCCCTCGCCCAGCCTATTAAGGCAGGGAAAGAATCCAAACCAAGCTTTGGATCCTGGCTGAAAGCCTCTTTCCTGCATGCATCTAACCTGGTTAAAGCAGGTTGTCTGAACGTAGCCCCCGTCAGCTTCCTTCCTGCGGGAATGAAAAAACCCGGGAGCCCAAAGACCACCTCTTCCAGCCTGGGGGGGGGGGGAAGATGGGCATTGCAGTCGGCCAGCTGAGCCAAAGAGGAGACCCCCAGCCCCAGTTGCCGGGCAGCGGGCCGGTGGTGCGAACAAGGCTTTCAAGACTAGACAATCACCTGTCTGAGCAGGGGGCTGGACTAGAAGACCTCCAAGGTCCCTTCCAGCTCTCTTCAATTCCAAAAGGGAGGGGAAGGAAGAGGGGACCCCGGGCGGGGCGGAGAAGCGGAGGGAGGGGGTTGGGGACCCCTGGTCTAGCTTCTCCCGCTTGAGCAGGGGGCTGGACTAGAAGACCTCCAAGGTCCCTTCCAGCTCTCTTCTCTTCAATTCTAAAAGAGGGGGAAAGGAAGAGGGGACCCCGGGAGGCGCGGAGGGAGGGGGTTGGGGACCCCTGGTCTAGCTTCTCCTGCTTG
>NW_015386681.1:877104-879406 GCF_001527695.2 Protobothrops mucrosquamatus | reverse complement strand
GGGCAGGCGGAGAGGACGGACGGACGAGCGAGGCAGAGCCCTGCGGAGGCAGCCTTTATAGCGGCCGGCCGGTGCCTCGCCCCCCCGCCCCCCCCCCCCCCCCCCCCCCCCCCCCCCCCCCCCCCCCCCCCCCCCCCCCCCCCCCCCCCCCCGCCGCCTCCGCCCCCCCCCCCCGGAGCCCTGCCGCCCTTTGCCAGGCTGGGCTGCGTTCCCACGACCCGCCGAACCCGGGTCAGCCTCTATTTTTTTTCCTAGCTCCCGCTTGAGCTTCCTCTCCCCCTCCCCGGGGTCGTGTGGATTCATCCCTCGGGGTCGAGACGGGCAGCGAAAGGAATGGAAGAAAACCAAGGAATCCAAAAGAAACGCCTGCAGGAACCGACCCCCAGCTGGGTGGGGGGGATGCGGGGACGCGGGTTTGCAAGGCTAGTGCCCGACCCGCGTTGTGTGAACGCGGCTGTAAAGCCCCCTCCGGTCTCCCCCTCCCCCGGAGCCCGGTATCCTAGCAACAAGCAGGGCATGCAGCAACCCATCCAGATGTGGACACGCCCACCTTTACTCTGCCCCCCCCCTTCCGCAGGGTTGAGGGACTACAATGCCACTAATCCCCCCCCCCTTCCCGGGCTGTGGATGTCTGAGTTGCAGCCCTGCTTAGGTGTGTGTGTGTGTGTGTGTGTGTGTGTCTGAGTTGCAGCCCTCCTTGGGTGTGTGTGTGTCAGTTGCAGCCCTACTTGTGTGTGTGTGTGTGTGTGTGTGTGTGTGTGTGTGTCTGAGTTGCAGCCCTCCTTAGGTGTGTGGTGTGTGTGTGTGTGTGTCTGAGTTGCAGCCCTCCTTGGGTGTGTGTGTGTGTCTGAGTTGCAGCCCTGCTTGGGTGTGTGTGTGTGTCTGAATTGCAGCCCTCCTTGGGTGTGTGTGTGTCAGTTGCAGCCCTACTTGTGTGCGTGTATGTGTGTGTCTGAGTTGCAGCCCTCCTTGGGTGTGTGGGGTGTGTGTGTGTGTCTGAGTTGCAGCCCTCCTTGTGTGTGTGTGTGTCTGAGTTGCAGCCCTGCTTGAGTGTGTGTGTGTGTCTGAGTTGCAGCCCTGCTTGGGTGTGTGTGTGTGTGTGAGTTGCAGCCCTGCTTGGGTGTGTGTGTGTGTGTGTGTGTGTGTCTGTGTGTGATCAGAAGGGGGAGAGGGCCCTTGATTCTAAAGGGCAGCTGCTTGGGGTCTCAGATGCACCCAGGGCTAAGCCATGAATGGTGGTTTACAAACCAGGTAGCAGCAGCGTTTGGGAGACCCAGCAGAACCCTTCCTAACAGAGACGGTGAGGCCGAATTGTCACAACTGGGGTACATAATACATCGCACAAAGGTGTGCAGTGGTGTCATGATGTGTTTGCTACCAACTGCGGTGATTTACTTAACAAAAAAGGTCGTAAAATGGGGACGCAAGGCTCACTTAACGAATGTCTCGCTTTGCAACAGAAATTTTGGGCTGCATTTTGGACATAAGGCGAGGACTGCACCACAAAGAGCCGGGCCAATCCAATTTTAAATCACGTCCTTCCAATTCCAACAATTATTTATTTCTTAAAGTCGCCTCCCTCTTTCGTCCATGCTAAACCACAAACTGCAAAATACAGTTTTACAACTAGGAGTCCTAATACTCCTCTCTTTAGCATCCTGTTAGCTGCAGGTTGTATTTAATTCTCCATTTCTTGCCTGGCCAGACAAATTTAGAAATATCTTTTCGACATTGCTTAAAAAGGTACATCGTCCGTCATCGATTTTGTCTGAAATAAAAATAGCGTTCTGGGTTTTAAACCTTCATCTTAATCACAGGAATTCTTCCCTACCGTGACAATTGCATTTTTTCCCCATCTTTTTTTTAAATTTCATCCCATACCTTAACACAATTATTTCGACACAACATACAATTCACATTTGTTAAAATGTTTAACTCAAAATGTTTAACCTTTTCTCTCAGTTTTAAAACCACATTTATTCATCAGATTGTCTGGACCAGGGGTAGGCAACCTTGGCTCTTTTATGACTCGTGGACTTCAACTCCCAGAATTCCTGAGCCAGCATGGCTCAGCTTGGAAACCTCTCCTTTTCCCTCAGCATGGCTGGCTCAGGAATTCTGGGAGTTGAAGTCCACGAGTCATGAAGGGGCTATAGTTTCCCCATGCTGGCTCAGGAATTCTGGGAGTTGAAGTCCACGAGTCATGAAGGGGCCAAAGTTTCCCTCATGCTGGCTCAGGAATTCTGGGAGTTGAAGTCCACGAGTCATGAAGGGGCCATAGTTTCCCCATGCTGGCTCAGGA
>NW_015386681.1:871653-876683 GCF_001527695.2 Protobothrops mucrosquamatus | reverse complement strand
GCTGGCTCAGGAATTCTGGGAGTTGAAGTCCACGAGTCATGAAGGGGCTATAGTTTCCCCATGCTGGCTCAGGAATTCTGGGAGTTGAAGTCCACGAGTCATGAAGGGGCCAAAGTTTCCCTCATGCTGGCTCAGGAATTCTGGGAGTTGAAGTCCACGAGTCATGAAGGGGCCATAGTTTCCCCATGCTGGCTCAGGAATTCTGGGAGTTCAAGTCCACGAGTCATGAAGGGGCCAAAGTTTCCCCATGCTGGCTCAGGAATTCTGGGAGTTCAAGTCCATGAGTCATGAAGGGGCCAAAGTTTCCCTCATGCTGCCTCAGGAATTCTGGGAGTTCAAGTCCACGAGTCATGAAGGGGCCAAAGTTTCCTTCATGCTGGCTCAGGAATTCTGGGAGTTGAAGTCCACGAGTCATAAATGAGCCAAGGTTGCCTACCCCTGGTCTGAACCCTGTGTAGTCGTATTTGATCAAAATTTTTGTTTTTGTTTATTATAATGTGTCAAAATCTTTATTTTTTTTTCATCAAAAACTCGGTCCCTTTCAGAGAGACTTGTCAAAATTCTGCTTTTCAAACTTGATGACTTTTAAGATGTGTTGATTTCAACTCCCAAAGTTCCCCATGCTGGCTGGGGGAATTCTGGGAATTGAAGTCCACATATTGTAAAGTTGCCAGATTTGAAACAAAAAACTATTTTAGTCTCTTTTTAACTAAGAATAACTCAGTCGTTGGAAGTGGAAAAGAATCAGGCTAGAAATCTCTCCGTACAATTCAGTGAAAATTGTCCTAAGAAAAAAATGAATATGTGAATATATGTAAAAGGACGAGTAATGCTCACTTAAGGACTAGCTGCCCAAAAGCTACTTATAACTTGGCTCTGAGGGCTACACACACACACACACAACCACACACATAGTCACATGACTGGATATTGTGTGCTTGTCAGGTGGATTGCAGCGTAATGCTGAGTTTTATATTAGATAATTATAATTTATGCCATTTTTTTGTTCATTTCAGGTCGGTTAATCCACCCCATTTTTATATGAATACTGACTTATGTCAAAAAATAATTGTGAGTAAGCCATTGTGATAAGTGATACTGATATAAATCTCAGATGTATTTGCAATTTTTTTAAAAAAGTTTATTGAGAGAAAAGGGAAAATGTACAGTACTGGAGTCAAGGCAAAAGGGCTTTGATTTCAATTCCCTGAAAGTCTGTTGTGGGAAGAAGCACTTGTAATTTGTTATAATTTATTTTGATAGCAGAGTGTCCTAGCAGGATTTCAGAAAAACGGGCTCTCTTTTTCCACCAGTTCCTTCACTAGAAAAAAAAGGAGAAAGGAAGATGGTTTAGCCAAAGCGGTCTAAATTTTTGCATATTCTTTTTAAAAAATGTTTTGAGCGCGGAACAAAGTAATAAAGTCAATCAAAACTTGGGACATTCTGATAAAAAGAAAACATAAAATGTTTCAAGCTTGGCAGCACTAGAAAATCACAGAAATCCTAAAGCAGCCCTTATTCCGTAATGATGATGATGATGATGATGATGTTGGAAGGGACCTTGGAGGACATCTAGTCCAACCCCCTGCTCAGGCAGGAAACCCTATATTATACTATAGAGTTTCCTGCGTGAGCAGGGGGTTGGACTAGATGACCTCCAAGGTCCCTCCCAACATCATCATCATCATCATCATCATCATCATCATCATCATTATTATTATTATTATTATTATTATTATTATTATTATTATTAATGGCTATCCCGTCTCTTCTTAGAAACTTCCAGTGTTGGAGCATTCACAGTTTCTGGAGGCAGGTGGTTCCACTGGTTAATTGTTCTCACTATCACTATTCTCCTTAGTTCTAGGTTGCTTCTCTCTTTGGTTAGTTTCCATCCATACCTGGCTGAGGAATTCTGGGAGTTGAAGTCCACCAGTCATCAAAGGGCCAAGTTTGAAGACCCCCTTCTTGTGGACTTCAACTCCCAGAATTCCTCAGCCAGGCATGCTGGCTGAGGAATTCTGGGAGTTGAAGTCTGCAAGTCATGAAGGGGCCATAGTTCCCCCATGCTGGCTGAGGAATTTTGGGAGTTGAAGGTCACGAGTCATGAAGGGGCCATAGTTCCCCCATGCTGGCTGAGGAATTCTGGGAGTTGAAGTCCACAAGTCATGAAGGGGCCAAGTTTGAAGACCCCTGCAGTCTAACACAATGTTTTCCAAAGTTGGCTTCTGGAAGCTGGGTGGACTTCAACTCCCAGAATTCCACCCATCTTCCAGGGGCTGATTTTGAAAAAACCCCACAGCTGTTAACCTGTTTCAGAAATATGGATCAAGCTAGGATACGGTGGCCTTGTAGCATTTTAGGATCCTTACCTCTCGGGATCCTTTCACGGAGACCCCGTGCTATCCGATCCACATCTGGCCGGCTTTTGCTGAGCAAGGATGTGTGATCCATGTCTAGTTGCGCCTCGTTAACGTGCTAAAAAGTCTTCTTGCAGCGTGTTTAAGTCTCGTGCCTCAATGGGCACAGCGTTGGCGGCAATTAATATAATTGATAGGCAGGCTTGCCATCCCCGGCAAGAACTGTTTGCAGAGTTTAAAAGTCCCCCCCCCTTTTGTGGTTCTCTCATCGGCTGGAGGAGACCCTGGCCCAGATCGGATCGGATCAGAAGGGGGCCTCCCAAGAGACCTGAGCCAAAACCATCAACCGTTTCAGTTGCTCGTAGGACACAAACATCACTATGTTCCAGGATCCCAGCCGTAAGAAAGAAGGCATGAAGCTGAAAAAGAAAAAAGAAAAAAGAAAAGAATTTAAAAAAGAATTTAATCGCTGGTGCCCGAGAGCGGATAATAGTAATAGTAATAGTAATAGTAATAGTAATAGTAGTAATAATAATAATAATAATAATAGTAATAATAATAGTTGGAAGGGACCTTGGAGGTCATCTAGTCCAACCCCCTGCTCAGGGAGGAAACCCTATACCAGTGATGGCGAACCTTTTAGAGACCGAGTGCCCAAACTGCAGCTCAAAACCCACTTATTTATCGCAAAGTGCCAGGGCCGCATCAGCATTGTGGTACCCTGGGGAAGGGGGGAGCAGGGAGGTGCCTCTGAGTGCCGCCTCTGGCACGCAAAAACTGGGGGCGCAAAAATGTGCTGCAAGGCGCAAAAATGGCCGCTGCCGTGCCGCAGGGTGCTGATACAAGGAACTGCACCACGCAAGAACGGGGCAGAGCTAAAGAGTATCACGCAGGCACTAGCTCCGCCCCATTTGCAGCGCATGCATGCTCGTGGCCCCATGCGTGCATGCACGCATGTAAAATGCTTCCCCCTCCCTTTTCTTCCAGTCCACCAATCGACAGTGGTTGGTGACCTCTGCTCTACCACCTCTACTCGAGCTTGCTAGTCGGCCGCTTCGCCTCCTTTGTGCTGGGCGGGGCTCCTGCTCCGGGCAGTGGTGGCGGCCTGATGGACCTGGTGCTGGCGGTGGTGGCGTGTGTGCCAACAGAGAGGGCTCTGAGTGCCGCCTCTGGCACGCGTGCCATAGGTTCGCCACCACTGCCCTATACCATTTCAGACAAATGGCTGTCCAGTCTGTTCTTAAAAACTTCCAGTGTTGGAGCATTCACCGCTTCTGGAGGCAGGTTGTTCCACTGGTTAATTGTTCTGACTGTCAGGAAGTTTCTCCTTAGTTCTAGGTTGCTTCTCTCCTTGCTTAGTTTCCCTCCGTTGCTTCTTGTCCTGCCCTCAGGGGCTTTGGAGAATAGCTTGACTCCCTCTTCTTTGGGGCAGCCCCTGAGATATTGGAACACTGCTATCCTGTCCCCCCTCCTCCTTCTCTGCATTAAATGCAGAAATGCACAAGTTTCTGTGTCCAGAAGGTCGAAAAAGTCAAGATGGTGGCCCCAAGTTTGCGTTTGACCTGCCGTCTCCTTCTTTACCTGCAGTGGTGTGGATTTGGGATCAGGGATTTGTTATAGGGACTTTTTGGACCCCGGCTGTAGATGCTCTTTATTCACATTTTGGACGGAGAGGACAGCTGGCTTGAGAGAGGGGTCAAAGAGGTCAAAATTGAATGGTCCTCCGTCAACAGAGGGGGAGGGATAGGACATTATCTATCTCCAGGCTACAACACGATCCTTTCAGCAGTCCCAAGGGGACTCCACACCCATTTGCACCCCTCAGGTGAGCCTGAGGTCTCACAGATTAAACCTCCAAGTGGCCTCAACGACCTTCTAAAAGAAGGCAAATGACCAGCTGTCTGCAAGGAGTATAAATCCTTCCATTTCCCCACCATCCGGTCAGAGCAGAAGAAGCTTCTGGGATGAGAAGCGAAATGTCTTCAAAGGAAAAACAAGAAAGTCCAGTTGCCTCCTGAAAAAATCACCATTGGGTCAACCAGGACCTGGATGATGGAGAAGCTCCATTGACACTCTTTCCTCCAAGTGTTAATTTTGAGTCATGGGTGGCCATGGGACATTTAACCTACAGCTCCCTTGTCAAGAAAGGTCATAAAATGGGGCAAAAACTCACTTAACAACGGATGGAAGCCATGGATGGAAACTCATCAAGGAGAGAAGCAACCTAGAACTAAGGAGAAACTTCCTGACAGAAAAATTAACCAGTGGAACTGCCTGCCTCAGGAAGTTGTGAAGGCTCCAACACTGGAGGTTTTTAAGAAGAGACTGGACAGCCATTTGTCTGAAATGGAATAGGGTTTCCTGCCTGAGCAGGGAGTTGGACTAGATCAGTGGTTCTCAACCTTTTTAATGCCGTGACCCCAACCGGTCGTAAGTCGAGGACTAAACCGGTCGTAAGTCGAGGGCTAAATCGGTCGTAAGTCGAGGACTACCCAACCGGTCGTAAGTCGAGGACTTTCCCTGCCCGGGAGCGCCGCGCATGCGTGGTTCCGCCCCCTGCGCCGGCCGAGGCGTAGCTGGCAAGCGGCAGAGACGGAGCAGGCCGACCACCAGCTGGCCCAGCCCAAGGGAGGTAAGGCACCCGCCGGAAAAGGGGGAAAAAATGGCGGA
>NW_015386681.1:823370-871467 GCF_001527695.2 Protobothrops mucrosquamatus | reverse complement strand
TCGTAAGTCGAGGACTTTCCCTGCCCGGGAGCGCCGCGCATGCGTGGTTCCGCCCCCTGCGCCGGCCGAGGCGTAGCTGGCAAGCGGCAGAGACGGAGCAGGCCGACCACCAGCTGGCCCAGCCCAAGGGAGGTAAGGCACCCGCCGGAAAAGGGGGAAAAAATGGCGGACAAAAAAAATGGCGGACAGCCTTGCTTGGTGGCCCCCATGAAATGGTCGATCGACCCCAAATGGGGTCCCGACCCACAGGCTGAGAACCACTGGACTAGATGATCTCCAAGGTCCCTTCCAGTTCTATTCTATTCTATTCTATTCTGTTCTGTTCTGTTCTGTTCTGTTCCATTCCATTCTATTCTATTCCATTCCATTCCATCTTCTGTTCTGTTCTGTTCTGTTCTGTTCCGTTCCGTTCCGTTCCGTTCCGTTCCGTTCCATTCCATTCTATTCCATTCCATCTTCTATTCTGTTCTGTTCTGTTCTGTTCTGTTCTGTTCTGTTCTGTTCTGTTCCATTCCGTTCTATTCCATTCCAATTCCTGAATGCTATTTCGGTCAGTCGTTCGTTTCAGTGCCGTTGTAACTTCGAACGGTCAGTAAACGAACTGTCATAATTCGAGGACTAGCTGCATCCCCATCTGTCCCTCAAGGAGGTTTTCTGGGTCACGGTTGGGGAGGAGCAGGGGCCCCTCCTTGTGGTGAGGGGAGCCAGTCACCCACCCTTTGTAGAAAGCATGGGGTCCTTCCTTCACGACCATGGTCAGCATGCAGTTCAAAGCGTTCTTGTACTGTCCGGCGCCGGAGTTCATGTACCGCGTTTTGACCACGTCCACCGGCGACGCCACCACCGTCGCGCAGAAACCGGCGCCGAACGCCGCCACAAAGTGGCACGGGAAATTATCTGGGGAGACAAAGGAGTAGAAGACCCTCAGGACGATGGGCCTCAGAGGCTGGAGAGAAGGTGCATAGCGCATTGCCTTCACCAAGAATATTCCAGGCCGCCCTCAACTCGTCACAGTTCGCTTAGTGACCATTCCGAGTTACGACGGCACTGAAAAAAAGGGACATATGACCGTTTTATCACACTTAGGACCGTTGCAGCATTCCCCGTGTGATTTACATTCAGATGGTGGGATTCAGCCGGTTCGCACTGGTTCAGGAGAATGGGGGGCTAATTTTTGTTGAGTTCGGAGAACCGGCTGAATGCACACCGTTTCTGGAAGTCTGTTTTAGGCCTGGGAGGCCTGGAGGAGGCCTCCCTGGCCTAGAACGGCCCACCGGAAGTGCATGGATGCCACTTCCAGAAATCCGTTCTAGGCCTTGGACGCCCAGGCCCAGAATGGATTTCCGGAAGTGGCATCCATGCAGAGAACCGGTTGTTCAGATATTGTGGATAACTGTTGATAACTGACTTCTATTCTATTCTATTCTGTTCTGTTCTGTTCTATTCTATTCTATTCTATTCTATTCTGTATTTTATTATTCTATTCTATTCTATTCTATTCTATTCTATTCTATTCTATTCTATTCTATTCTATTCTATTCTATTCTATTCCAATATTCTATTCTATTCTATTCTATTCTATTCTATTCTATTCTATTCTATTCCAATATTCTATTCTATTCTATTCTATTCTATTCTATTCTATTCTATTCTATTCTATTCTATTCTATTCCATTCCATATTTTCTATTCTATTCTATTCTATTCTATCTATTCTATTCTATTCCATATATTCTATTCTATTCTATTCTATTCTATTCTATTCTAATTTCATTCTATTCTATTGTATTATATTCTATTCATTATTCTATTCTATTCTATTCTATTCTATTCCATATATTTTATTTTATTTTATTCTATTCTATTCTATTCTATTCTATTCTAATTTCATTTTATTCTATTCTATTGTATTATATTATATTCATTATTCTATTCTATTCTGTATTTTATTATTCTATTCTATTCTATTCTATTCTGTATTTTATTATTCTATTCTATTCTATTCTGTATTTTATTATTCTATTCTATTCTATTCTATTCTGTATTTTATTATTCTATTCTATTCTATTCTATTCTATTCTATTCTATTCTATTCTATTCTATTCTATTCTATTCTAATTATTCTCCTCTCCTCTCCTCTCTTCTCCTAGTCTAGTCTAGTCTAGTCTAGTCTAGTCTAGTCTACCTTAACCTACCCTATCCTATCGTATCCTATCCTTACCTGTCATCAGGTGATGTTTCAGCAGGGTCTCCTTAATGAGGTCATAGGTCACCATCTCCCCACAGTTCACAATGGCGTTGCGAGTGATGTTGGGGAAGATCCCTGCCAGGGATGGAAGGAAATATCGGTTATGGAGAATGAAGGTTTTGGGATTCCAAAATTGCTTTTGGGAGGAAAAAAAAGAACAGATGTGGACAGGTACCTTTCCAGAGGCCTCGGACCCCTTCCTCCCGGGCGATTGTCCGATAGGCGTCCACTGTCCCATTGTACTTCTTGGGAGCCCCCACCAGCTGGATGTGGGCTTGGAAGCGGACTTTCACCACGTCCGTCGGTTGGGCGCAGGTCACCGCCATGGCGCCAGTGGTACAGCCGGCAAGGAGGCGGATGAAAATGCTGGTATCTGAGATAGGATGAGGGGGAAAGGGAGAAAGAGGGACGATGAACCAGCCCAGGGGAGCCTCAGTTGCTCTAGAGCAGAGTTCCCCAACATTTAATAATAATAATAATAATAATAATAATAATAATAATAATAATAATGATGATGATGATGATGATGTTGGAACCTTGGAGGTCATCTAGTCCAACCCCCTGCTCAGGCAGGAAATCCTAGACCAGAGGAGGAGGAGGACGAGGAGGACGAGGAGGAGGAAGACTATGGAGTCCTTGGTGCTCTCTGAGCTTGGTTATTTTCTTGCAGAAATTTCCTTACCTGACTAGGTAACATCATCAGTGCTAGGAGGGAGTGGGGTTTGCAGAGAGGAGAAGGAGAGGAGAGGAGAGGAAGAGGAAGAGGAGGAGTCTTATGCCAGACTCCAGACTTACGCTCGGAGCCCTTGGGCGTGTAGAGCTGCTTCACAGAGTCGTAGAGTCCGATCCGGACCGAGGCGAAACTCATCTGGCGCTGAAGGCCAGCCACCAGCCCATTGTAGAGGCTCTTGGGCCCTTCCATCTTCACCATGGTGGTGATGGTGCCCAGCACCCCCTTGTATTTCACTTGTCTGCTCGCCTTGCACGTCCTCGATTCCCCCTGGATCTGGGACGAGAAAGAGGGATTGGGTGGTGTTATCATCCTGGTTTTGGTCTAAAACGGAGTTGCTCGACCTTGGCAAGGTTAAGACACCCGGGACTTCAACTCCCAGAATTCCCCAGCCAGCATCACTCATCAAACACAGGACCCCCCCCAAAAAAGACAACAATCAAGGCTCACTATAGTATTTATGGTTAACAGTGCGCATAATGTGCACTAAATAAATTCTCTCTAGAACAGGGGTCTTCAAACTTGGCCCTTTTATGACTTGTGGACTTCAACTCCCAGAATTCCCCAGCCAGCATCACTCATCAAACACAGGACCAAAAAAAAAAAAGACAATAATCAAGGCTCACTATAGTATTTATGGTTAACAGTGTGCATAATGTGCACTAAATAATTTCTCTCTAGAACAGGGGTCTTCAAACTTGGCCCTTTTAAGACTTGTGGACTTCAACTCCCAGAATTCCTCAGCCAGGCACGCGTGCCTGGCTGAGGAATTCTGGGAGTTGAAGTCCACAAGTCACAAAAGGGCCAGGTTTGAAGACCCCTGCCCTAGAGCAATGTTTCTCAACCTTGGCAGTTTTAAGCTGTATGGACTTCAACTCCCAGAATTCATGCTGGCTGAGGAATTCTGGGAGTTGAAGTCCACAAGTCACAAAAGGGCGAAGTTTGAAGATCCCTGCTCTAGAATATAGTGACAAGGAACGCCTACAGGCAAAAAGATGCACTCATATTTATATATTTCAGGAAAGGAGGAAAAATGACACATATGGATATCTAATAGATGACCTAAGCGTGCATATTCACAATTAGCAAACTTTAAGTCCCTTCCCTGCCTTCCACCGCTGCTATGCTCAAGAAAGATTTATTGTCTTAATAAAAAGAAATATATCAGCCATGTGGCCCTGGCAGTTTTGATAAAGTGTACTGAGAACGGAGGGCTTCAAAGCTGATCCGATTAGCACATATTCCTTCCATGTTTCTACTTTGCTAACAGGCTTTTCCTCACGCTGCTCTAAACCATGGTTTGTTCAACAATAAGAAAGGTCATAAAACGGGGCAAAACCCGCTTAATAAGGGTCTCAATTAGCCATCAGAAATTTTGGGGCTCAATTGCGGCCATAAATCAAGGACTTCCTGTGCTGCACAGCGCACAGCACCACCCAACACGTGACTAGAATCTTCTGACTATCACCCGAGGCATTGAGCAGGCTAATGGATCCCTGCCCTGGCAAGGGGTTGGACTAGATGACCTCCAAGGTCCCCTCCCATCCTTCCTTGGTATGGTTCCACGCTTCACTGTCCCTGCTTGATGGCATAGCTCTCTCCCTTGGCGACCCCCCCAAAGGTGTTTTTTCAAAAGGCAACTGGACTTTCTTTGTTAATAATAATAATAATAAAGTTGGAAGGGACCTTGGAGGTTATCTAGTCCAACCCCCTGCTCAGGCAGGAAACCCTATACCATTTTGGACAAATGGCTGTCCAGTCTCTTTTTAAAGACTTCTAGTGTTGTAGCACCCACAACTTCTGAAGGCAGGTTGTTCACATCTAATTTTACAACTTTTTTGCATGGAACCCCGCAGTCACAAAATGAACTAGTGACATGGTTTTGCTGGAATCCAGAACTATGATGATGATGATGATGATGATGATGATGATGATGATGATGATGATAATAATAATAATAATAATAATAATAATAATAATAATAATAATAATAAAGTTGGAAGGGACCTTGGAGGTCATCTAGTTCAACCCCCTGCTCAAGGCAAGAAACCCTATACCATTTCAGACAAATGGCTGTCCAGCCTCTTCTTAAAAACTTCTTAAAAACTGTGCTTGAAGAGGTTTCGCTTCTCGTGCCAAGAAGCGTCATTCCGTTCTGACTGAAGGGTGGAGAATGACAGGATTTATATTCTTTGCCGTCGTCGTCTCCTTTAGTGACGTGTGCCCTTCTGAGCGGGACCTACCTGGAGCCGGACTTTTGCGGTGTCCAAGGGGAACGTGCAGAGATCAGCAACGCAGGCGGCTGTGCCAGCGCTGAGGAATTTGATGGGCGCCGACGGCGGGATGTCGGTGGGCTTCAAACCGACCATCCTTCTCGGCAACTACAATCTCCACGCCAGAAATCCTTCTTTGGGTGTTGTCTAAAAATTGGGATTTCTGCGGCAGAAACGGCTCTGCCCTTTGTGGGGAAGGAAGGAACCTAGGAGAAAAACATAATAATAAAGTTGATCGCGACAACCGCAACGATTATTACTATCGTCGCTATAATTGACGCTGGACCGAAATTTAATCGAAGTAGTTTATCCGTGTCGGCAGAACTTGAAACGCAGGGACACGCAACTGCCGAAGTGTCATCCTTGACAGAAGCTCTTGTTGACAAAGAGTATAAAAGGTGGGAGTTTTGTGGCACTGCACAAGTCCAACATGCTTTTTTGTTGCAGTTTTCTTTCAAAGGTGTTCCTCCGTGTCTCACTGTGTCAGATGGATTTAAGCTGGGGGTCATATATAGAATAGGATAGGATAGAATAAGAATAAGAATAAGAATAAGAATAGGAATAGGAATAGGAATAGGAATAGAATAGAATAGAATAGAATAGAATAGAATAGAATAGAATAGAATAGAATAGAATAGAATAGAATAGAGTAGAATAAGGATAGGATAGGATAGGATAGGAATAGGAATAGGAATTATAATAGAATAGAATTAAGAATTATTGGAATAGAATAGAATAGAATAGAATACAATACAATAGAATACAATAGATTAGAATGATAGGATAGGATAGAATAGGAATTAGAATAGAGTAGAATAGAAATAATAATGGAATGGAATAGAATAGAATAGAATAGAATAGAATAAGGATAGGAAAGGATAGGAATAGGAATAGAAATAGGAATTAGAATAGAATAGAAATAAGAATAGAATAGAATAGAATAGAATAGAATAGAATAGAATAGAATAGAATAGAATAGAATAGAATAAAAAATACAATAGAAATAGAATAGAAAATAGAACAGAATAGAATAGAATTCTTTATTGGCCAATGATGGGAGACACAAAGAATTTGTCTCTGGTGCCTAAACTCACATCTTAAAGCAGCAAATAATAGGTGATAGGTCATAATCATAATTACCATCATTAAACCTAAGTTACAAACAAATATCAATAAATCATAGTCACTAAGCGACCGATCGTAAGCCGAGAACTGCCTGTAACTAAGCAATAAAAACAGAATTTCTACCTGCACCGGGATAATTTTTCTCTCCAAATTCTCAGGCTGGTCTGCCCCATTCACAGCTCGAAGAATCTTCTTGCAAAATCGATTTCTTTCGATAACGGCTAATAAAATCATTTATCAATCAAACGATCCGGCCGGTCCAAGCACAGAGCAGGGAGCCTTCCTCACCGGCTCAAATATACGTCGGGACTCTCGTTCGTCATCCTTGTCCATCCCCATTTATAAACTCAGCCAGGCTGGCATTTCAAGAAGATGCCAACGGATGAAAACACCCATCGGGTGGCGGGTCAGCCAGTGCGAGGACTGAAATGACACCCCCCCACACACATACACACACACAGACGCCCAGTGTGTGTTTGTGGCCAAAAATAGGGGTGGCATTTGTCACTATGGAAATGTCTCCGTTTGTACACAGGGATTTTTTTTCACCCTGCAGGGGCGGTGGGGGTCTCCTGAGACACGAGGTTGTGAAACAGTGACCGGGGGTTGAGTTTTAGGATCACAGGCAGTCCTCGACTTACAACAGTTCAGTTAGTGACCGTTCAAGGTTACAACGGCACTGAAAAAAGCGACTTAGGACCCCTTTTCATGCTGACGACCGTTGCAGCATCCCCTTGATCACGTGATCAAAATTCAGAGGCTCGGCAACTGACTCGTATTTACGACGGCTGCCGTGTCCCGGGGTCACGTGATCCCCTTTTACGACCTTCTCACCAGCAATGGAGAAGACAGATTCACTTAACAACCGTGTTACTGACTTAAGGAGTGCAGTCATTCACTTAATGTGGCAGGAAAAGTTGTAAAACTCACTTAACAAGCTTCTCACTTAATGACCTACCTTTTGAGCTCAATGGCGGTCGTAAGTCGAGGATTAACCCACGTTCTTTCTGCAACCTTCCAAGCTGCACGCCTCTGTGGTGTGTGGTGGCTGCATTCAGACGAACAATTTAACCAGGTCCGGTGCAAACACACCAGGGAGGGCTGCAAAGGTCCCAACATCCTTAACTGAGTTTGTGTTAAATTGAGGAAGATGTTTAACTTAGTTTAGCAAGGGATGGAAATTTATTTTGGGGACTCTGCCAGTCTAGAAAAATGAGGGAATTCAGTACAGGTGAGTCCTTGACTTATGACTAAAGTTGGGACCATCATTTCCATTGCTGTGCCACTTGGTTGTTAAGTGAGTCATGCTGAATTTACAACCTTTCTCCTGCGGTTAAGCAGATCACCACAGTTGTTAAGTAAATCATGCGGTCGTTAAGCAAACCCACTTTCCCCCAAAGTCACCGGGAAAGACAGATTGATTCACTCAATAACCGTTTTACTGGCTTAACAGCTGCAGTGATTCACAACTGTGCTATGAAAAGTCGTAAAAGGGGGCTAAGCCTACTTAACAACTGTCTTGCTTAACGACAGAAATTTTGGACTCAACCGTCGTCGTAATTCGAGGACAACCTGTGTTGGTTGGGGTGCTGCAAGTCCACCAACGCGCAAGGCATTCGGATCTATCTTTTTGCCAACGGATGCTCCGGAGAGCTAGAATCGTCTGGCGGGAACGGATCCTTGAGGTCATCCAGTCCAGCCCCACTGCTTAAGCGAAACGTCACAGATCAGCTTCTGCGGAAGGGAAGCCAGCCGCCCCTTTGCGTATTTAGGGACGTTTGTCAGGAACATTTTGTGCTTTACCATTTACCGTTCACAGCAGCCGGGGCCGGGAAATGGTGTGACCTCCGCAACTGGGGTTGTGCAGACGTCACAGGAAATTAAAAAGTGTTCTTGTCGTCATCCTTTGGGTCAGGATCTGGCAGGAGGAAAATGCCAGCCCCTTCTCGAGTTTCTGGGACAAACAGTTCAGGCCAACAGACGTCATTTATTTGGGTGCCTCGAGTAAGTTGCCAAAATGTTCTCGCAACCAGCCGGCTGTCCGGCAAGACATGAAAATCGCCCCATTGTTAAGAGGGTGGAAGTGCGAAGGGGCACCGTGAAATTGCCTGAAATGTTATATGGCTGCCGAAGAAATAGGCTTGAATGTGTAAAAAAAATTAACTTTTGTCTTTATTGTATAAAAACCCAGAATCACAATAATAATAATACTAATTAGAAAAAAGCAAACTAAAAATTCTTCATAAATAAATTAGCACATTTCCATTTGGACAGATAATTTCCCCCGTGTTCTTAAAAAAGGGACAAACCAGTAGGATCAAGGTCTATGCCAGGGGTAGGCAACCTTGGCTCTTTTATGACTGGTGGACTTCAACTCCCAGAATTCCTCAGCCAGCATGGGGGAACTATGGCCCCTTCATGACTTGCGGACTTCAACTCCCAGAATTCCTCAGCCAGCATGGGGAAACTATGGCTCCTTCATGACTTGTGGACTTCAACTCCCAGAATTCCTCAACCAGCCATGCTGAGAGGAAAGGGAGAGGTTTCCAAGCTGAGCCATGCTGGCTCAGGAATTCTGGGAGTTGAAGTCCTCATGTCATGAAGGGGCCATAGTTCCCCCATGCTGGCTCAGGAATTCTGGGAGTTGAAGTTCGCGAGTCATAAAGGGGCCATAGTTCCCCCATGTTGGCTGAGGAATTCTGGGAGTTGAAGTCCACCAGTCATAAAAGAGCCTATATTTTAAATTATTGTACTCTATTTTAACTTCACACATACACACCTGGAGGAGTATTTGCACATCCTAGAGTGGGCTGCTTTTTTTTTTTTTTTTTGCAGCAGCAGCAGCAGTCCCCAATCCCGTGAGAACCGAGTGGCCTGTTCGCACCCCAAGTTCATTATAACTCTTGCACAATCCCTTCCGGGTCAGCCTTCATACGGGGCGTCCAGGTAAACCTCCAGTCTGCATTGGATTGGAAGGGGTTGGCGCTTGAAAATTAAAACGATTAAAATTACAAAATTAAAATTCAAGAAACGTTCAGGAAAGGGTGCCTTTTTACCCCAGGCTTGGCTTTCAGTTGCAAATTCCTCTAGGCAGGGAATCCAGAAACGATGATTTTTCAATGGGAGAAAAATGAAAAGAAGAGGCAAACAGGTGCTCCTGATGGGATTTTTAAAGAGGGAGGGAGGGAGCCTCCACGGATCCGAGGGAGCCAGAGTGCTTGAGTGGGAGATGAGAGTGTTTGGAATGAATCTCTTCCTCCCTGGCACTCGAAAAAAAAAGACACCAAAATCGGATAAAAGATGAATTCTGCTGCTACAATGAGGCTTTCCCCCCCTGTCTTCCTATTGAGGACAACTGATCAGTTTTGGTTGGCAGGTGGAATAGCTCCAAACTGACATGGATATTTGAGAAAGAAAGAGAAAGAGAAAGAGAGAGAGAGAGAGAGAGAGAGAGAGAGAGAGAGAGAGAGAAAGAAAGAAAGAAAGGGAGGGAAAAGAAAAAAACAAATAAAAAAGAGAAAGAATGAAATAAAGAAAGAAAAGAAAAAGAAAGAACAAAAGAGAAAGAAAATGAAGAAAGGAAAAGAAAAACAAACAAATAAAAAAGAGAGAATGAAAGAGAAAGAAAGAAAAGAGAGAAAGAAAAAAAGAATGAAAGAGAAAGAAAGAAAATGGAAGGAAAGAAAAGAGACAAATAAAAAAGAGAAAGAATGAAAAAGAAAGAAAAGAGAGGAAGAAAAAAAGAATGAAAAAGAAAGAAAATGGAAGGAAGGAAGGAAAAGGGACAAATAAAAAAGAAAGAATGAAAGAGAAAGAAAGAAAATGGAAGGAAGGAAGAAAGGAAAAGAAAAAGAGAGACAAATAAAGAAGAATGAAAAAGAAAAAGAAAAAGAGAGAAAGAAAAAAGAGAAAGAAAGAAAGAAAAGGAAGGAAGGAAGAAAGAGAAAACAATTTGGATTCCTCTGCTACCAGGGGCTGGGTGGGAGTGGGATAGATGCCCGGGTCCCTCCTCCCAGCTATGCCAGGGCCCCCGGCTGTCATTCAGCCCAGTGGGGGCATCTCCGCAGCTCCCATGCCAGTCACGTCAACGCTCAGGCCAGAAGGAATAAGATGCTGGGGGAAAAAATGGCGAGGGCAAGAGCTGGCCTGGAGAACGTTAGCTCTCCTGGTGGTGCCCACTCCAAGCTCAAAGTTGCCTTCCGGACGGCCGTTGCAGGGGATGCCGACCTGCGTTATCTTGGCTTGCCCGTGTCTCCAGGTTCTTCACGGGAACAAAGTGCTGGATTATTATGTGCTGTTTCAGAAACAAGGGCGGGGGGGGGGGAGGGCACAGGGAAGAGGGATCCTGCCCTGCTGGGAGATGCCCTCCTTTGTCAAGACGGCTGAAGTCGCAGTGTGCTATAGAGGCTGCCTTTTGCAGAAGGCTTTATCCGACGGACTCGGCCCGGCGGGCTTTATGCTTTTTTGGAGAACTGCGTGGAAAAGATCCGAGCGATCCTTTTCGTTTCCTCTTCGGGCAGCTGGAGGGGCATCGGGCGCGGACTGGGCTGGACCGGCCTTCGGTCAGACATTCCCGGAGCCTGGCTTGGGTCCTCTCCAGTCTGAAACGAAGGAGGGAAAGGGCTCTCAAGAGCTTCTGTGTTGTTCTCAGACAGAAATCATTTAACAAAAAAACACACACACACAAACCAATTTCTTTGATGACTACAGAGACGCTGCTCTGGAAGGGAGAGGGGCAGTTTCTAAATTTGATGCACGGAGAAACTAAATGAATAAGGAATTAAAGGTCCAGGAACACGAGTTCCTTCTAGGGATCAACTGATTTGCTGAGAGGCAAAATGAGATGGGTGGCATTTAAATTTGATAGATAGACAGACAGACAGACAGACAGACAGACAGACAGACAGACAGACAGACAGACAGATACATATGGGTTGAAGGATGGATAGTTGGATGGAACTAGAAAGGGATAGATGATGGATGGATAGATAGATAGGTAAAGATAGGTAGATGATAGATACAGACAGATAGATAGATAGATCATTAGATAGATAGATAGATAGATAGATAGATAGATAGATAGATAGATAGATAGATAGATAGATAGATAGATAGATAGATAGATAGATAGATAGATAGATAGATGAGGAGAGATGATAGATAGATAGATAGATACAGACAGATAGATAGATAGATAGATAGATAGATCATTAGATAGATAGATAGATAGATAGATGAGAGAGATGATAGATAGATAGATAGACAGACAGACAGACAGACAGATAGACAGATAGATAGATAGATATGGGTTGAAGGATGGATAGTTGGATGGAACTAGAAAGGTATTGATGATGGATGGATAGATGGATAGATAGATAGATAGATAGGTAAAGATAGGTAGATGATAGATACAGACAGATAGATAGATAGATCATTAGATAGATAGATAGATAAATAGATAGAGACAGATAGATAGATCATTAGATAGATAGATAGATAGATAGATAGATAGATAGATAGATAGATAGATAGATAGATAGATAGATAGATAGATAGATAGATAGATAGACAGACAGACAGACAGACAGACAGATAGATAGATAGGCAGGCAGGCAGGCAGGCAGGCAGGCAGGCAGACAAGACAGACAGAGCGATCAACCGACTGACCGACCGACAGTTGAGAGAGAGAGAGAGGATAGATGGATGGATATTTAGAGACAGATGATATTGTTGGATGGATGAATGGATAGGTAGATGAGAGAGAAAGACCTAGATTGACAGAGAGACGGATGGATGGATGGATGAGTGGATGGGAGCAGAAAGACACAGACAGACAGGGACAGAGATGGATGGGTGGATAGATAGATGAGAGGAAAAGAGAGAGAGAGAGAGAGAGAGAGAGAGAGAATGAATGAATCTGGCTTCCGCATTGACTTTGCTAGTCAGAAGGTCGCAAAAGGGGATCACGTGACACCCCCCTCCCCGGGACACTGCAGCCGTCATAAACACGAGTCAGTTGCCCAGGGTCCGAATTTTGATCACGTGACCCGTTGGGGATGCAGCGACAGTGTGTGAAAGGGCCCTAAGTCGCTTTTTTCAGTGCCGTTGTAACTTCGAACGGTCGTTAAACGAAGCCGGGGACCGCCTGTCTTGTAGAAAGGGGCGTTCCCGTTGGACGGGGGGGCGGGATTGCCGAGAATCAGAACAAGCCAGCATCCCGCAACTGGCCAGCATCCTTGAAACGCAAATTTTAAGCCCCTGCCACTGCTTTAGAAGCACATTTCTTAAAACGGCATCTTTTATTCAGGGGGGAAAATGGTTTTTCCGTCCCAGATTTGAATTGTGCTGATGAAGGATCCTTATTTTTATTTTTTAATCAGCCTTCTCTCTACCTTGCCCAGAATTTGGGGGGAAAAGCAAGGGAAGCAAGCCAAAAGAAGCCGCAGGAGGAGGTGGGGTGGCCATTAATCTCTGTTCTGCAATATTAAACCCTGGTTGGGAACCCACCAGGTGGCTGGTCAGCAGCTATTAATGGCCCTGCCACCTTTCACCCACTGAGGGGGCCTGTTTTCCTCTCCAGGCTGCACCCTGAAACTCCAGGAAAGGGGGCTGGTTTCGGGAAAGGGGCCGGCCGTCCTCGGCGGAGTTCCGCTTATCCAAGCAATAAACTGGGTCGCTAATAATACACTCGGCTGCACTTTCGCCTCCGCTGGGTTCTAGCAATAAAGCGGATTTTTTTTGTGTGTGTGTGTGTGTGCAAACGGCAGGATCTAAACCCAGCAGTCATCAAGTATGTGTGCCAGAGAGAAAGGGGGTGGCTTAAAAACCTCACACACACCCCGGTGCTTGCGAAATAGAGGGAGGGAGGGAGGGATGATATAGATGAGATATAGATTAGGTAATAGATAGATAGATAGATAGATAGATAGATAGATAGATAGATAGATAGATAGATAGACAGACAGACAGACAGACAGACAGATAGCTTTCATGCCTAAGGCGGGACTAGAATTCACCGTCTCCTGGTGATTGGTCCAAAGTCACCCAGCTGGCTTTCACGCCTAAGGCGGGACTAGAACTCTCAGTCTCCTGGTGATTGGCCCACCCAGCTAGCTTTCATGGCTAAGGCAGGACTAGAACTCACTGTCTCCTGGTGATTGGTCCAAAGTCACCCAGCCGGCTTTCACGCCTAAGGCGGGACTAGAACTCTCAGTCTCCTGGTGATTGGCCCACCCAGCTAGCTTTCAGGGCTAAGGCAGGACTAGAACTCACTGTCTCCTGGTGATTGGTCCAAAGTCACCCAGCCGGCTTTCACGCCTAAGGCGGGACTAGAACTCTCCGTCTCCTGGTGATTGGCCCAAAGTCATCCAGCTGGCTTTCATGCCCAAGGCGGGACTAGAACTCCCTGTCTCCTGGTGATTGGCTTGAAGTGACCCAGCTGGTTTTCATGCCTAAGGCAGGACTACAACTCTCCGTCTCCTGGTTTTTAGGTCAACATCTTAACCACTACACCAGTGGTTCTCAACCTTTTTAATGCCACGACCCCAACCGGTCGTAAGTCGAGGACTAAACCGGTCGTAAGTCGAGGACTAAACCGGTCGTAAGTCGAGGACTAAACTGGTCGTAAGTCGAGAACTACCCAACCGGTCGTAAGTCGAGGACTTTCCCTGCCCGGGAGCACCGCGCATGCGTGGTTCCGCCCCCTGCGCCGGCCGAGGCGTATCTGGCAAGCGGCAGAGACGGAGCAGGCCGACCACCAGCTGGCCCAGCCCAAGGGAGGTAAGGCACCCACCGGAAAAGGGGAAAATGGCGGACACAAAAAATGGCGGACAGCCTTGCTTGGCGACCCCCGTGAAATGGTCGATCGACCCCAAATGGGGTCCCGACCCACAGGTTGAGAACCACTGCACTACACCAAACGGGCTCTCCTGCCCAAATACCCCAAGGTCCCGGCCTCTGTGCAGTTGGACAAAGCCCTTCTAGATGACCCAAGGAAGCAGACCATCCAATGCCACCTAGGTGACCCTGTTCGGGGGCTCCCTCGGCGCCCAGTGCTGTAACTTTCCAGTTGCTGAAAGTTCAGACAAATGACACCCGTCTCGGATTACGGGCCTCCTATTTATATAGACTTATTTACACTTAATCCGGAGGGGCTTAAAATGTCGACAGGGCCGCTCGGCGTCTTAAGGGGCCGGCCAAGATGGCAGCTGGCTCCCCTCCCGCCATCCTGCAGGTGGGTGTTGCTGGCACAGCTGAAAATCCATCCGGCTGCACCCGGCTCCTGTTTGCCTCTGTACAGCTTTAGTCAGCAAGTGAGGCGGCCGGCTGTGAAAAGGCAGCCAGGTGAAGGGAACGTTTCCTGGAGACTTCCTCTGCTGAACAACCCACTTCAGGTCCAGGCTCTTCCCAGGTCAACCCCGAGTGCCCAGCGCAAGGAATCTCAGCTGACCGGGAAGGATCTGGCGCATCTCCTCAACTTTTTGATCAGCTCAAGACCCGTTGGCTGGCTGGCATTAAGGATGAGGAGCTGGAAGCGAGAAGATGCTGCAACCCACAGCTCTCTTTTAGCCGCCAGTAGGACAATTCAAGAGACCCCCCCCCGCAAGGTTTCCCCTCCCCCAATAAGAATCTCTCAAGTGAGGGATGTGCAGGTTCCCCCAGGCATTCGAATAAAAATAGAAATAAAAAAGAGAAGAGAAGAAGAGAATAGAAGAGAATAGAAGAGAATAAGAAGAGAAGAGAAGACAATAAGAAGAGAAGAGAAGAGAGAGGGAAGGGAAATAAGGAATAGAATAGAATAGAATAGAATAGAATAGAATAGAATAAGAAAGTTGGAAGGGACCTTGGAGGTCATCTAGTCCAGGGATAGGCAACATTGGCTCTTTTATAATTCGTGAACTTCAGCTCCCAGAATTCCTCAGCCAGCATGGGGGAACTATGGCCCCTTCATGACTCGTGAACTTCTAAGCCCAGAATTCCTGGGCTAGCATTGTGGAACTAGGGCCTCTTCATGACTTGTGGACTTCAACTCCCAGAATTCCTCAGCCAACATGAGGGAACTATGGCTCCTTCATGACTGGTGGACTTCAACTCCCAGAATTCCTCAGCCAGCATGGGGGAACTATGGCCCCTTCATGACTTGTGGACTTCAACTCCCAGAATTCCTCAGCCAGCATGGGGGAACTATGGCCCCTTTATGACTTGTGGACTTCAACTCCCAGAATTCCTCAGCCAACATGAGGGAACTATGGCTCCTTCATGACTGGTGGACTTCAACTCCCAGAATTCCTCAGCCAGCATGGGGGAACTGTGGCTCCTTCATGACTCGTGGACTTCAACTCCCAGAATTCCTGAGCCAGTATGAGGGAAACTTTGGCCCCTTCATGACTCGTGGACTTCAACTCCCAGAATTCCTGAGCCAGCATGGCTCAGCTTGGAAACCTTTCCCTTTCCCCTCAGCGTGGCTGGCTCAGGAATTCTGGGAGTTGAAGTCCACGAGTCCTAAAAGAGCCCAGGTGGCCTACCCCTGATCTAGTCCAGCAGACATTTGCTCTAAATGGTAAAGGGTTTCTTGTTCAAGCAGGGGGCTGGACTAGAAGACCTCCAAAGTCCGTTATTCTGTTATTCTACTCTCGGTGTGGGAAACCCGTCTGAGCCGTGCGCAGAGGTGTGCACAGAGGTGTGTACAAGGCCTACGGACAGCGAAGGGCAGAGAAGAAGAGACAAAGGAGAGGGGGGCTAGGAGAAAAAGGGGAGAGGGGGAGCATTGCGAAGCGCACGGCTGGCACGCAACGTTGGCTGGTTCCCACGCACTGCCTGTGCATTTTCACACAGCCTTGAACCCCCCTCCATTCCCAGGACTCGGCATTCATGTTGCAGATGCAAGAAGAACAGCGGGAAGATAGCCGAAATGTTTCTTGTTTTTTGTTTGACGCTCTGCCCTAAGCTGGCTGGGACAAAACTCCTCCAGGAGTCTTAACAGAATAACCAAGTTGAAAGGGACCTCGGAGGTCATCTAGTCCAACTCTCTGCTCAAGCGGGAGACTCTCTAGCGTTCTGGAGAAAGGACTATCCAAACCTTTCTCAAAACCCTCAAGGGATGGAGCACCCACAGGTGCTCCAGAATAACAGAACAACAGAGTTGGAAGGGACCTGGGAGGACATCTAGTCCAACCCCCTGCTCACGCGGAAGACCAATGACCATCCAGCCTCCTTCCTAAAACCCTCCAGGGATGGAGCACCCACAAGTTCTTACAAAGATGCTGTAGTCATAAAGTGGATCGCCGCAGTCGTAAGAGTGCTGCTGCAGTCACAAAGTAAACCAACGTGGCACGGTTTTGTCGGAAACCAGAAGCCACTGCCGGTTTTTGGCAAAACCAGTCGTAAAATCCTGCACGTGATTTGGGGACTCTGCAAACGGCAGGAAATGTGGCCCAATTGCCGAGTGCCCCAAGGGTGTCCCAGAGCTTTGGATCTGGGTTGTAAGTCCCCCTTTTCAGCTTGGTCCTAACTACTAATGCTCATTTAGTGACCGGTCCTAAGTCAAGGACTACATGTCATGAAGAGGAGAGTGTCATTCTCCCCTTTAATATAGCAGAGTTTAATATATAGCTGGCATATTTGTTTCTCAACTTGCACCCAAAGGTGCAATTTTGGTGGATGAAGACGTCCGGATAATCGCACAGAAAAATCCAGGTAGTCCTCAACTTACAACAGTTCATTTAGTGACCGTTCAAAGTCACAGCAGCCCTGAAAAGAGCGACTCGTGATCGTTTTTCGCACGTAAGACCTTCGTAGCATCCCTGTGATCGAAATTCGGAGTCAGCTTGGCAACTGACTCGTAGTTATGACCGTTGCCGTGTCCCCAGGTCACGTGTTCCCCTTTTTGCGACCTTCTGTCAATGGGGAAAGCCAGATTCGCTTAACAACTGGGTTACTCACTTAACAGCTGCAGGGATTTCACTTAACAACGGTGGCAGGAAAAGTCGTGAAATGGGACAAAACTCACTTAACAAATGTTTCATTTAGCGACGGAAAATTTGGGCTCAATTGTGGTCGTAAGCAGAGGATTTCCTGTATACAATTAGGTTGAATATTTCCATTAGGGAACTGGAGCGAGGGAAGGCTAATGGCCTCTGGGTTGAAAGGCTGGCTTTTTCCCCAGGAGAAACTCAAAAGGCAGTAGTACCTTGTGGACCTCTTGAGTCCAAATAGAATAGAATAGAATAGAATAGAATAGAATAGAATTTCCATGGAGGTCCAAGCAGAGAGAATAGAAAATTTGGAATGGAATGGAATGGAATAGGATAGGATAGGATAGGACAGGACAGGACAGAATAGAATAGAAATACAGAATTGAATAGAATAGAAATACAGAATAGAATAGAATACAATAGAATTACAGAATAGAATAGAAATATAGAATAGAATAGAAATATAGAATAGAATAGAACAGAATAGAAATATAGAACAGAATAGAATAGAAATACAGAATAGAATAGAATTACAGAATAGAATAGAATACAACAGAATTACAGAATAGAATAGAAACATAGAATAGAATGAAAGATGGAGGGCAAGAGAAGAAGGGAACGACAGAGAATGAGGTGACTCCAGAAGATGGTAGAGGACAGGAAGGCCTGGAGGAACGTTGTCCATGGGGTGGCGATGGGTCGGACACGACTTCGCAATTAACAACAACATAGAATAGAATAGAATAGAATAGAATAGAATATGGAATGGAATGGAATATAGAATAGAATAGAATAGAATAGAATAGAATAGAATAGAAGAGAAGAGAAGAGAAGAGAAGAGAGCTGGAAGGGACCTTGGAGGTCTTCTAGTCCAGCCCCCTGCCCAAGCAGAAGAATCCAAAGATCCAAAAAGCAAGATTTAGCCTTTTAAATTAGCCTATCATCATATTGGCTGGGGAATTCTGGGAGCTGAAGTCCACAAGGCTTAATGTCACCAAGGTTGGAACACCCCCCCCCCCCCGTTCTAAAGCAAGAATTTTTCTATCTTTCTGTTCCTTCCTTTTCGTTTTCTGTCCCTGTTAAACACCTCAGGAATCTCCGTCCAAGAGAAGTTCACGCCTCTCTGATCTTGGCCATCATTCCTTCAGGGTCATTAAAGGTCTAATTCTGCTTAAACCCAAGCAAGATGTTCCCCTCTTTTGCCAATGCTCTTTATAGATTTCCCCAGAGGCCAGGAGGTGCCTCTTAAATCTGCTCTGGGTGGAAATGACAGCCTGCACGTCACTCGCCTGGGTGAAATCTACCCTGGATTTATGAGGTCGGTGTAAAGAACTTTCTGAGGACTATAAAAAAAAAAAAGCCAACTCCAACTTTGGCCACTTTAAGGAAAGAACAGGACGGTATGTGCACCGATAAATGATTTTGCTTCTAAAATTACCCATTTTGGAACCCAAAGCTTTCTTGATTTATCACTTACACAGTGGTTGCTCCTCGGATTTTTAGCTTACACACTCCCTACTCAGAGAGATGGCTGCTAATTCCAAACTCAAGAATGAAATGAATTAGGTTCATTGAAGACAAGGGTCTTCAAACTTGGACCTTTGATGACGTGTGGACTTCAACTCCCAGAATTCCTCAGCCAGCATGGGGGAACTATGGCCCCTTCATGACTCGTGGACTTCAATTCCCAGAATTCCTCAGCCAGCATGGGGAAACTGTGGCCCCTTCATGACTCGTGGACTTCAACTCCCAGAATTCCTCAGCCAGCATGGGGGAACTATGGCCCCTTCATGACTCGTGGACTTCAATTCCCAGAATTCCTCAGCCAGCATGGGGAAACTGTGGCCCCTTCATGACTCGTGGACTTCAATTCCCAGAATTCCTCAGCCAGCATGGGGGAACTATGGCCCCTTCATGACTCGTGGACTTCAACTCCCAGAATTCCTGAGCCAGCATGGGGGAAACTTTGGCCCCTTCATGACTCGTGGACTTCAACTCCCAGAATTCCTCAGCCAGGCATCAAAGGGCCAAGTTTGAAGACCCTTGTTCTAGAAGATTCCATGCCCTGTCAGCCTCCCTGAGGCCTTCTGTTTTTCGCTTCCATTTTGGACAGGTGGTTCTCGACTTAACGACAATTGTGCCCAAAATTCCTGTTGCTAAGTGAAACAGTGGTTAAGTGGGTTTTGCCCCATTTAATGCCCTTTCTTGCCGTAGTTGTTAAGTGAATCACTGCAGTTAATGACACGGTTGTGAGGTGAACCTGGCTTCCCCGTTGATTTTGCTTGTCAGGGGGTCGCAAAAGGGGATCGTATTTATGACCCCTGCGACCGTCATAAATACGAGTCGGTTGCCCAAGTGACCAAATTTTGACCCAGGGGATGCTGTAGCGGTCGTAAGTGTGGAAAAACGGTCATAAGTCGCTTTTTTCAGCAGCGTTGTAACTTGGAACGGTCACTAAATGAACGGAATGAGGAACACCTGTCAGGTTTTCAACAACAATCAAGGCTGCAGATGGGGATGGTCGCACAATGGAGAAAAGAGTCTAAAATTCAATATACAAGGCTGAGTTGTGCCCCATAACCAAGACATAACTGCGACAAATCTCTCAACATTTAATAATAATAATAATAATAATGATTAAGTTGGAAGGGACCTTGGAGGTCATCTAGTCCAACCCCCTGCTCAGGCAGGAAACCCTATACCATTTCGGACAAATGGCTGTCCAGTCTCTTCTTAAAAACTTCCAGTGTTGGCGCATTCACCGCTTCTGGAGGCAGGTGGTTCCCCTGGTTAATTGTTCTCACTGTCAGGATGTTTCTCCTTAGTTCTAGATATATCTGGTTTATTTATATGATTTTACAATTTCTATGAGGGATAAATTTCTGCTGACGACACCAACGTCCTGGTCTCTGCAAACTTTATACGCTCTCCTAGCTGTGCCGGGCTTTCTTCAAATATCTTTAAATATAATCCATCCATTTCCCCCTATACCCTCTGGAAATTAACAGCTGGCTTTTTTAAAACAGCCAACCAACCGTAAACAACACCCCAAACAAGAAGCACCAACTCAAGAGGAAGAAGGTAACAGCAAATAATAGTCTAATCAAGGAATTCATCAACGCTGACAAGGCAAGCTCTTTGTATATACAAATGAGTGCAAACCTCACTCCCTAGTAGCACTGATGACGTTACCTAGTTGGGTCGTGAAACGTCCGCCAGAAAACAACCCAACTCAGAGAGCACCAAGGATCTCTCAGAAATTGTCCAGATTGAGTAAAACAGCCACAAGGGAAGGTCTTTTAAACCTGTCGGATATCCCCCAGAAGAGTACAATTTCTAAATAATAATGGTGGGATAGGAGGGAGGGACTCACACAGTCTTCCTCCTCCTCCTCCACTCCACAAACCCCACTGCCTCTTAGCATTGATGATGTTACCTAGCTGGGTCATGAAATGTCTGCAAGAAAACCACCAAACTCAGAAAGCACCAAGGACCACAGTCCTTCCTTCCTTCCTTCCTTCCTTCCTTCCTTCCTTCCTTCCTTCCTTCCTTCCTTCTCCTCCTCCCTTCTAGCACTGACGATGTTACCTAGCTGGGTCATGAAACGTCTGCAAGAAAACCACCCAACTCAGAGAGCACCAAGGACCACAGTCCGTCCTTCCTTCCTTCCTTCCTTCCTTCCTTCCTTCCTTCCTTCCTTCCTTCCTTCCTTCCTTCTCCTCCTCCCTTCTAGCACTGACGATGTTACCTAGCTGGGTCATGAAACGTCTGCAAGAAAACCACCCAGCTCAGAGAGCACCAAGGACCCCACAGTTCTCCTCCTCCTCCTCCCCTTCATCCCCTCCTCCACTCCACAAACCCCACTGTCTTTGAGCCTGATGATATTACTTAGTTGGGTCATGAAATGTCTGTAAGAAAACAACCAGACAGCACCAAGGACCCCGAATCTTCCTCCTTCTCTTCACTAACCCCCCTCCCTTCTAGCACTGATGATGTTACCTAGCTGGGTCATGAAACGTCTGCAAGGAAACCACCCAGCTCAGAGAGCATCCAGGACCCACAGTCCCGCTCCTCCTCTTCCTAGCACTGATGATGCTACCTAGCAGGGTAATGAAGTGTCTGCAAGAAAACAGCACCAAGGACCACCCCCCCAGTCCTCCTCCTCCTCCTCCTCTCTACATACCCACTGCCTCCTAGCACTGATGATGTTACCTAGTTGGGTAATGAGATGTCTGCAAGAAAACAAACAAGCTCAGTGCGCACACCAAGATCCCCACAGCCTTTCTCCTCCTCCTCCTCCTCCGCAAACCGCACTCCCCCCCCCCCCCAGCCTGATGGTGTTCCCTAGTTGGGTCATGAAACGTCTGCAAGAAAACCACCCAGCTCAGAGAGCACCAAGGACCCTCACAGGCTTTTGAAGCATTCAGGGAGTTGAAGGCTGAACTAATTCTGACTCCAGGATTGCCTTGGTGTCACGGCCGACGTGCGAAGGGCTGACGGCCCGTTTGCAGGATCCTTAGTGGATCGGATGGATTAGCGGGAGATCTTTTCCCTCACGAAGCCACGTTTATGTGGATATTAATCCTATCAAGATCTGGGGAAGAACAAGAGTTTTTTCCTCTATAATATTCAGGGCTGAAGATCAGGCAGAGGAGAAAATGCAAACAGCTCCTCTACTGATTTTATTGATTATTTATTTACCGATCACACTTGCAAGTGACCCTGGGCGGCTTGCATTTTATATCAAACAATTTTTAAAAAAATAATACTTACTTTATTTGCAGCAGCCAGTGGAGAGTTCGAGGAAGCGCTGAGAAATCTCATGGAGACCTCCAGGTGTTGTGGGGGAAGGAAGAAATTGGGCACCATAATAGGCTCGGATCTGAGGGACAGAGTTAAGGAACAGAACAGGTGGGGCGTACACAGCGGTTCATTTAGTGACCGTCCAAAGTTACAAAGGCACTGAAAAAAAGCGACTGACGGCCGTTTTCCACACTGAACGACCGTTGCGGGGTCACGCAATCAAAATTCGGACTCACCGACTCACATTTATGACGGCTGGACATGGCGGCGGTCCCCGGGGGTCCGGCGATCCCCTTTTGCGACCTTCTAGCGAGCAAAGCCAACGGGGAAGACGGATTCACTTAACAGTTGTTCAATTACGGTCGTACGTCGAGGACTGCCTTGATTTCAGTTCTGTTCCTGGGGGAGATTCTTCTGACGAAGAGGCAGGGAGCCCTTTTCTTCCGAGGGTCCGTCGCGGCTGGGAAGATTCCCAGAATGCTCTGGGGCCACGTCAGAACCTCCAAGGGACCCTTCTTCTCCCCCCGGGCATTGAGGTCAATTTGTAGCCCCCTCCCCTTTTTTTCCTGAGGTTTCACAGAGAAATCCTTCTTAGCCAAGTCGAGTTAAATCCCCAGCTTGCCTCCAGTTGAGATGGGCAGCATATAAATATAATAAATACATTTATCTCCCGCTAGATCTGGCACCTGTCTAGATCTAGAATGACTAGTGGAGAAGAAGGCAGAGCTTCACAGAGCCAATTGGTTGTAAAGACACCAGGCTAGAAAATAGGAGACGGTGAGTTCTAGTCCCGCCTTAGGCACGAAAGCCGGCTGGGTGACTTTGGGCCAATCACCAGGAGACGGTGAGTTCTAGTCCTGCCTGAGACTTGAGAGCTGACTGGGTGACTTTGGGCCAATCACCAGGAGACGGTGAGTTCTAGTCCCGCCTTAAGACAGGAAAGCCGGCTGGGTGACTTTGGGCCAATCACCAGGAGACGGTGAGTTCTAGTCCCGCCTTAGGCATGAAAGCTGGCTGGGTGACTTTGAGCCAATCACCAGGAGACNCTTTGGGCCAATCACCAGGAGACGGTGAGTTCTAGTCCCCGCCTTAGGCATGAAAGCCGACTGGGTGACTTTGGGCCAATCACCAGGAGACGGGAGTTCTAGTCTCTGCCTTAGGCATGAAAGCCGACTGGGTGACTTTGGGCCAATCACCAGGAGACGGTGAGTTCTAGTCCCGCCTTAAGACAGGAAAGCCGGCTAGGTGACTTTGGACCAGTCACCAGGAGACGGGAGTTCTAGTCTCTGCCTTAGGCATGAAAGCTGACTGGGTGGCTTTGGGCCAATCACCAGGAGACGGTGAGTTCTAGTCCCGCCTTAAGACAGGAAAGCCGGCTGGGTGACTTTGGGCCAATCACCAGGAGACTGTGAGTTCTAGTCCCGCCTTAGGCACGAAAGCCAGCTGGGTGACCTTGGAGCAGTCCCTCCCTCTCTCCCCAACCCACCTCGCAGGGTTGTTGTGGGAAAAACAGGAGAAGGAAGGAGCATTAGGTTACAGTGGCCGCCTTGAGTTGTTTATAAAAATAATAAACCAACAATGTCTATGGAGATTGTCAGTCCTCCAGGTCCTGGTTGTCCCAAAGGTGCTTTTTTCAGGAGGCAACTGGACTTTCTTGCTTTTCCTTGAAGACGTTTCGCTTCTCATCCAAGAAGCTTCTTCCGCTCTGACCGGATGGTGGGGAAGGGAAGGATTTATACTCCTTGCAGAAAAACTGGTCATTTGCCTTCTTTTTAGAGGGTCGTTGAGGCCACCTGGAGGTTCATCTGTGTCCTCAGGGTCACCTGAGTGGGGCAAAGGGGTGTGGAGCCTTCTTGGAACTGCTGAAAGGACCGTGTTGTATAAACATAGATAAACCTCCAAGTGGCCTCAATGACGACTCTCTAAAAGGAGGCAAATGACCGGCTGTCTGCAAGGAGTATAAATCCTTCCACTCCCCACCATCCACTCAGAGCCGAAGAAGCTTCTGAGATGAGAAGCGAAATGTCTTCAAGGAAAAACCCAAAGGTGCTATTTCAGGAGGCAACTGGACTTCCTTGTCTTTCTTTGAAGAGGTCTCGGTTCTCATCTTCACCATCCGTCCTGACTGGACAGTGGGGAGTGGAAGGATTTATACTCCTTGTAGAAAAACTGGTCATTTGCCTCCTTTTAGAGAGTCGTTGAGGCCACCTGGAGGTTTGTCTGTGTCCTCAGGGTCGCCTGAGTAGGTGTGCAAATGGGTGTGGAGCCTTCTTGGAACTGCTGAAAGGATTGTGTTGTAGAATGGAGATAGATAGATCACCCATTTGCCCCACTCAGGTGACCCTGAGGACACAGACAAACCTCCAAGTGGCCTCAACGACTCTCTAAAAGAATGCAAATGACCAGTTTTTCTTCAAGGAGTGTAAATCCTTCCATCTTCCACCATCCAGTCAGAGCCGAAGAAGCTTCTGGGATGAGAAGCGAAACGTCTTCAAAGAAAAACAAGGAAGTCCATTGGCCTCCTGAAAAAAGCACCTTTGGGATAAACAAATACCTCTTCCTTGTTATCTGTTACTTGATTGATAATAATAATAATAATAATAAAAAATAAAGTTGGAAGGGACCTTGGAGGTCATCTAGTCCAACCCCCTGCTCAGGCAGGAAACCCTATAGAGACTGGCTGTCCAGTCTCTTCTTAAAAACGTCCAGTGTTGATTTGATCAGGAGATGGCGACAATCGAATCTGGGCTTTTTGTTCTGCTGGGGAACGATGGTGCCCCTCGAAACCGCCGGCCCAAAGATGGCTTCAGCACAATGGCTGCCTTACATAGAGGGTCTGGATAAGGCAGGGCTAACTACAGGTAGTCTTTTGAGACTTAAAAACCTCCATTTAGTGACCATTGGAACTGGCAACAGCATTGAAAAAAAGCCACTGGTGACCCTTTCCCACACGACGGTCGCCGCCTCCCCCTGGGCACGGGATCCAAATGAAGACCCTTGGCCAAGTGTTTCGTACTCGTGACGGTTGCAGCGTCCCGGAGTCATCTGACCTTTTGACAAGGGACGTCGACGGGGGAAGCCAGATCCACTTAACAGCCGTGCTGCTAACTTCACAGCTGCAGTGATTCGCACAACTAATAATAATAATAATAATAATAATAATAATAATAATAATAATAATAATAATAATAATAATAATAGTAAAGTTGGAAGGGACCTTGAAGGTCACCTAGTCCAACCCCCTGCTCAGGCAGGAAACCCTATACCATTTCGGACAAATGGCTGTCCAGTCTCTTCTTAAAAACTTCCAGTGTTGGAGCATTCACTGCGGCAAGAAAGGTCATCAAAGGGGGGGGGGAAGAAACTCACTGAACAACGGTCTCACTTAACGACGGAAATTTCGAGCTGAACTGCGGTCGTTAAGCTGAGAACTGCCTGCAATCCTGTCCCCCGGTCCTCCTGGTTAGTTTTGGTGGCTGGATTTTAGGACTTCCTGCCCGTAAAGCTTAAGATTCTCTTTAAGGGCTTGCAGACTTCCGGCCGTTCTTGGAAAAAAAAGGACTTGGGAAATTAGTAATCATTACAAGAGACCCGCAGCCTTGACGGCTTTTTCTTGGAAACCGCAGGGCAAAAGGTTCAGTGACCGAGCAGGAGAGCCCGGGCTGGTTCCACAGACTTTGGCCCTTGCTAGCTAGGGGTTCTGGGAATCGTAGTCCCGCCTCTCTGGCAGGCACTAATCGGAAGAAGGCCGTGCTGAGGTTTGAGCAAGCAGGAAGTGCGTCATAGGCAACAACCGTTTTATGAAGTACGTAAAACTTCATAGGAACTCCCAAGAGGTAGAGTCCTTGACTTATGACTGTAATTGAGTCTGCAGTTACAAGTCGGGCTGGTTGTTAAGTGGATCGCCAGGTGACTGCATGGAGGTCACATGGAGGGAGGAGGAGGAGGAGGAGGACTGTGGGGGTCCTTGTTGCTCTCTGAGCTGGGTGGTTTTCTTGCAGACGCTTCCTGACCCAACTAGGGAACACCATCAGTGCTAGAAGAGAGGGGAGGAGGAGGAGGAGGAGGAGGAGGAGGAGGAGAACTGTGGGGTCCTTGGTGCTCTCAGTGCTTGATGGTTTTCTTGGAGACGTTTCAGTACCCAACTATGGAACATCATCAGTACCTCTTCCCTTCTAACACGGATGATGTCACCTAGTTGGGTCATGAAACGTCTGCAAGAAAACCACCAAGCTCAGAGAGCACCAAGGAGCCCAAGTCTGTCCTTCCTTCCTTCCTTCCTTCCTTCCTTCCTTCCTTCCTTCCTTCCTTCCTTCCTTCCTTCCTTCCTTCCTTCCTTCCCTCTTCCTCCTCCTCCCTTCTAGCCCTGATGATGTCCCCTAGTTGGGTCATGAAACGTCTGCAAGAAAACCACCCAGCTCAGAGAGCGTCAAGGATCCCACAGTCCTCCTCCTCCTCTTCCTCCTCCTTCTCCTCCTCCTCCCTTCTAGCACTGATGAGGTTCCCTAGTTGGGTCATGAAACGTCTGCAAGAAAACCACCCAGCTCAGAGAGCACCAAGGACCCCACAGTCCTCCTCCTCCTCTTCCTCCTCCTCCTCCTCCTCCCTTCTAGCACTGATGAGGTTCCCTAGTTGGGTCATGAAACGTCTGCAAGAAAACCACCAAACTCAGAGGGCACCAAGGACCCCACAGTCTTTCTTTCTTTCTTTCTTTCTTTTTCTTTCCTTCCTTCCTTCCTTCCTTCTTTCCTTCCTTCCTTCCTTCCTTCCTTCCTTCCTTTCCTCCCTCCCTCCCTCCTTCCTCCTCCTTCTCCCTTCTAGCACTGATGATGTTCCCTAGTTGGGTCATGAAACGTCTGCAAGAAAGCAACCAAGCTCAGAGACCACCAAGGACCCCACAGTCCTTCCTTCCTCCTCCTCCTCCTCCCTTCTAGCACTGATGACGTTACCTAGTTTGGGTCATGAAACCTCTGTTAGAAAACCACCCAGCTCAGAGAGCACCAAGGACCCCTCAAAGCTCTCTGAACCAGGTCCCTCTTCCTCAACCCTTGTCTTCCTGGACTTCTCTTGCATGACTGCGAGTCGAAGTCAAGTTGCGGAAGGGTCGGTTGTGACAGCACCGAGGGCCACGCTGAAGAAGTAAAAGGAAGAGTCCTCCTCGTGGACACACCATCATTTATTCAAAGAGGTGAGGGCGTTTTGCGCCGCTGGCCAGGTGAAAAAAAGGATACAAGGTGAGCGTGGGCGCGCTGAACTCTTCCGGCAGGTCTTCGTCATCTTCTCCGGACGAGGCCTCGGCCTGCTGCACGGTCTCCTCCGACGCGGGACAAGGGTGGAAACCCTCTTCTCCTTTCCCACGGATTCCTTCTTCCTGCTGGGGGTCCCTCTGCGGGTTTTCCGTTCCTTCTCCCGCTTCTGGAGCAGCCGTCGGTGGTCTTACGAAGTCTCCTCCACCTTGGTGGGCGGGTGGTGCTTCTTCAGGTCCTTCTTCCTGGACTTTCGGTGGTCTTCCTCGACCAGCCGTTCGGATTTCCACTGGTTCCGCCTGCTCTGCAGCGGAGGATCCTTCTTCCCCAGCGTCTAGATCTTGTCCTTCCTCAACTCTGCCCCCGTCTTCTTCTCGGAAAGGGCTGTTTCCGGATCCAGCGATGCTGGACACGCTCAAAGGATCATCGTGGATCCCGTTAGAGATGGAGCTGCTTCTGAGGGCGCTCTCTTTCGCTAAATATCCCCCATCCGTGGTCACGTTGGCCTCGGGGACGGGTTCCCGCTCGGTTTCGGAGACGAAGCTGGACCAGGGACTGGTTCTGTCCGTCACGGTGGTGATTTCGTTCAGGGTTCTAGGTTCTACAATGGCCTCTTCATACTCTTCCTCGCTGTGGGACTGAGAAGAGTCTTCCTCCCTCTGGAGGTCCGGTAGACACGATGGAAGGACTCTGCGGGAGTCTGTCGGGTCAAAGAATTCATACAGCATGTCTTCTGCAAGAGGGGATTTTGGGACAGTGAATAAGGTTTCTTCACCTACTCCGGCACTCAAGAATTCATCGGTGGAAAGAGCCTGGAGCAACTCGGTCCTGGTGGCTCCATTTCCCTGTTGAAGGAGGACCTGCTCAGCACTTGAGAATCCGTCCACGTCTCCGTGAGCGTGGGAGGACTCTTCAGGGGGGCTTCTCCTCTTAGCCCATAGATCTAAAGGAAAGAAAAGGGGGGGGGTCTTGATGCGTTGTCAAGAAAGGGGGGACAGCAGGAAGGTTTCAGCATTCGTGCAATTGCCAGGGATACCGTGCTGGCTTTCGAATAGAATAGAGCTGGAAGGGACCTTGGAGGTCTTCTAGTCCAGCCCCCTGCTCAAGCAGGAGAACCGTCCTATCCCATTCCAGACAATTGAAACATTCAACTTACAAAGAATGAGTACAAAATGAATACAGGTCGTCCTCAATTTACTCGTTTAGTGATCATTTGAAGTTATAGTGGCTAATGATCGTGTTTCACACTTACGATTGCTACAGCATCCCCATGACCACATAATCAATTGGCTCATATCACGTGATCACGGGAAGTGTTAATACCACTTTACAAGGCCTTGGTAAGGCCACACTTGGAATACTGCATCCAGTTTTGGTCACCACGATGTAAAAAAGATGCTGAGACTCTGGAAAGAGTGCAGAGAAGAGCAACAAAGATGATCAGGGGACTGGAGACTGAAACATACAAGGAACGGTTGCTGGAATTGGAAATGTCTAGTTTAACGAAGAGAAGGACGAGGGGGGACATGATAGCAGTGTTCCAGTATCTCAGGGGCTGCCCCAAAGAAGAGGGAGTCAAGCTATTCTCCAAAGCCCCTGAAGGCAGGACAAGAAGCAACGGATGGAAACTCATCAAGGAGAGAAGCAACCTGGAACTAAGGAGAAACTTCCTGACAGTTAGAACAATTAACCAGTGGAACAACCTGCCTCCAGAAGCGGTGAAAGCCCCAACATTGGAAGTTTTTAAGGAGAGACTGGACAGCCATTGGTCTGAAATGGTATAGGGTTTCCTGCCTGAGCAGGGGGTTGGACTAGATGACCTCTAAGGTCCCTTCCAACTTAATTATTATTATTATTGTTGTTGTTATTCAAATTGAGGAGCTTGTCATAATGTCTTACAAGATTTGACATCCCTTAGTAGTCATCCCTCGGTGCCAAATCTGGGCTATGGAGGCAGGTTGTTCCACTGGTTAATTGTTCTCACTGTCAGGAAGTTTCTCCATAGTTCTAGGTTGCTTCTCTCCTTGATGAGTTTCCATCCGTTGCTTCTTGTCCTGCCTTCTTCAGGTGCTTTGGAGGATAGCTTGACTCCCTCTTCTTTGGGGCAGCCCTTAAGATATTGTAACACTAATATCATGTCCCCCCTCGTCCTTCTCTTCGTTAAACTAGACATGCCCAATTCCAGCAATCATTCCTTATGTTTTAGTCTCGTGTCCCCTGATCATCTTTGTTGCTCTTCTCTGTACTCTTTCCAGAGTCTCAACATCTTTTTTACATCGCGGTGACCAAAACTGGATGCCGTATTCCAAGTGTGGCCTTACCAAGGCCTTGTAAAGTGGTATTAACCCTTCACGTGATCCTGATTCTATCCCTCTGTAAAGGACTACATGTATTAGAAACAATTTATTCCACTCTTTTTTGACAGCTAATGGGGCATTTCTTCCTGAATTAAAAAAGTTGATGGTGGGTTTTTTTGGGACTTTGAAAGTGTAAAAAATTCTGTCTTAGCAGGCCAGTTCATGTTTCTTTGAGCTGTGACTCTAAATTAAAAAGAGAAAACTCCAGAATCTGAAGTCAGACAGAAATGCAACACGGAGGCTCCTTTACTGCATAATTATACCAGGAATATTTGAATGTCCTGACGCACTTAGAACCTGGTTTGGGGCTCTTTAACTAACCCCCTCAAACTGCTGATTTGAAGGATGCAAAACAAGAAATACAGACTCACACCGATATGCCAAGGCAGCCTTTTTTCTATGCGCAAATACTATTTAATTTCAACGCACACGTTATCATTTTCTTGCAGGAAGCCAACCAGGCCAGACGTGTGTTTTAAAATATTTGCAAAGCAGCCCAAATAGTCTTAAATTCTGCTTTTTCCAAGTTTTGTGCTGAGGCAGAAGCCCATCCCGGTCACTGTCACAGACCGAAGCGATATCCAAGAAACCAACATACTTTCATTTCGGCTTTGCCAAGTCACAGCTATTGTGTATGTGCCTTTCACAAAGGGTGCAATTTATTAGGAAAGGCTTCTGATTTGGGAAATGACTTATGACCGTTTTTCACAGTTAACGGCCGTCGCAGCATCCCTGTGGTCAGGTGATCAAAACTCGGAGGCTTGGCAACTGGCACGTACTTGTGACGGTTGCACTGACATAGAATCACGTGATCGACTTACAACATTAGTTTGGTGACCGTTCGAAGTGACAGCGGCATTGGAAAAAGTGGCTTGTGACCTTTTCCCACTCTTAACGACCGTTGCGGCCTGCCCACGGTCACGCAATCAAAATTTTGCAACCTTATCACTTGTTGCTTGTGTGCACACTGAGAGCTTCTGCGCCGGAGACAAACTGCTTGTGTGTGTGTGTCCAATCAACACTTGGCCAATGAAGAATTCTAGTCTACTCTATTTTGAGTTTGATGGTGTTGTAAGTCAGGGGTCTTCAAACTTGGCCCTTTGATGACTTGTGGACTTCAACTCCCAGTGCCTGGCTGAGGAATTCTGGGAGTTGAAGTCCACAAGTCATCAAAGGGCCAAGTTTGAAGACCCCTGTTGTAAGCGAAGGATTATTTTATGCCCACTATCAAAGGGAACTGAGAGCATAAAATTGGATCATTGCGATCTTCTCCAGAGCCACCTCTGCCACCCTGGATGGTGGACAACTTACCGACACTCTGGCTGCTAACTTGAGAAATCAGATGAGTGGGCTTCCTCTGCAGATGGTCTCCTTCTGGATCTGGCCCCTTGGAGAAAGCTCTCTGGATGTCAAGACCATCCATGGTGCTACCAGGAGCATTTGAGTCTGTGAAAGGTCTGGTGAGTTTCTCACTGAAGTATCTCTGGATTTCGTCCAGCTCGTTCAGGTTTTTTCTGAAAGACAGATCAGGTACAAGGTAAACCTCTAGGACACCAGGTCCTCGACTTACAACCATTTGTTTAGTGACCGTTTGAAGTTTACTTGGACTTCAGTAAGGCATTTGATAAAGTAGACCACAACCTACTACTCGATAATATAGAACAATGTGGGTTATAATAATAATAATAATGATAAAGTTGAAAGGGACCTTGGAGGTCATCTAGTCCAACCCTCTGTTCAGGCAGGAAACCCTATACCATTTCGGACAAATGGTTGTCCAGTCTCTTCTTAAAAACTTCCAGTGTTGGCGCGTTCACTGCTTCTGGAGGCAGGTGGTTACACTGGTTAATTGTTCTAACTGTCAGGAAGTTTCTCCTTAGTTCCAGGTTGCTTCTCTCCTTGATGAGTTTCCACCCGTTGCTTCTTGTCCTGCCTTCAGGCGTTTTGGAGAATAGATTGACTCCCTCTTCTTTGGGGCAGCCCCTGAGATACTGGAACTCTGCTATCATGTCCCCCCTCGTCCTTCTCTTCATTAAACTAGACATACCCAATTCCAGCAGCCGTTCCTTATATGCTTTAGCCTCCAATCCCCTGATCCTCTTTGTTGCTCTTCTCTGTACTCTTTCTAGAGTCTCAACATCACCACCAGATGGATCCGTAGCTGGCTGACCGGCCGTACTCAGCGTGTGGTTCTCAATGGAACCGCATCTACATGGAGGGAAGTGTGTAGTGGGGTGCCCCAGGGCTCTGTTCTAGGCCCAGTGCTCTTCAACATCTTCATCAACGATTTGGACGAGGGAATAGATGGGGAACTTATCCATTTTGCAGACGACACCAAGCTGGCAGGAATAGCCAACACTACAGAAGACAGGCTTAGGATACAAGAGGACCTGGACAGACTTGAACACTGGGCGCTATCTAACAAAATGAAATTCAAGGGTGAAAAAAGGAAGGTTCTACATTTAGGCAAGAAAAACCAAATGTACAGGTATAGTACAGGGGGTACCTGGCTCAATAGTAGCATTAGATAGAATGCATTCAAACGAATGCTCCAACACTGGAAGTTTTTAAGAAGAGACTGGACAGCCATTTGTCTGAAATGGCGTAGGGTTTCCTGCCTGAGCAGGGGGTTGGACTAGATGACCTCCAAGGTCCCTTCCAACTGTATTCTATTCTAAGAGACTGGACAGCCATTTGTCTGAAATGGTGTAGGGTTTCCTGCCTGAGCAGGGGATTGGACTTCAAACGTGGCCCTTTTATGACTGGTGGACTTCAACTCCCAGAATTCCTCAGTCGGCCATTTTGATGAAACTGCGGGCTTAGATCTAGACCAGAGGTCTTCAAACGTAGCCCTTTGATGACTTGTGGACTTCAACTCCCAGAATTCCTCAGCCAGGCACAGTCCACAAGTCATCAAAGGGCCAAGTTTGAAGACTCCTGGTCTAGATCTAAGTCCGCAGTTTCATCAAAATGGCTGACTGAGGAATTCTGGGAGTTGAAGTCCACAAGGGCCAAGTTGGAAGAGCCCTGCTTTCTGGTGACTTCACCCCTGAGTCCTTGCTCTGGCTACTGTGACATTCATGCCCAGCCTTGCTTAATCTTTTCACCTGAGAGCTCTGAAGAGAGACGTCTGCGAGGGACCGGAGAGTGAATCGAGCCTTCCAAGGGGGTCCGTGTTTTCTTCCGCTTGCTGTAACGACGTGTGGAACCGTCGGACATTCTGCACGTGCTCTTTGTAACGGGATCCAGTCCTGCTAAGGAAGAGACAACATCAGCTAGGGTTGGAGCAGCATCAACGTTTTCTATTTGCCCCCAAGGAAAGTTCAAACACATTATCTATCTATCTATCTATCTATCTATCTATCTATCTATCTATCTATCTATCTATCTATCTATCTATCTATCTATCTATCTATCTATCTATCTATCTATCTATCTATCTATCTACCATCTATCTAGTATTTATCTATCCATCTATTATCTATCCACCAATCCATCTATCTTCTATTCCTGCCTGCCTGCCTGCCTGCCTATCATCTATCTATCTATCTATCTATCTATCTATCTATCTATCTATCTATCTATCTATCTATCTATCTATCTATCTATCTATCTATCTATCCATCCATCCATCCATCCATCCATCCATCCATCCATCCATCCATCCATCCATTAACTATTTATCTATCCATCTATTATCTATCCATCTATCCATCCATCCATCATGTTCTATTCCTGCATGCTTGCCTGCCTCTCTCTCTCTATCCACCTATCTACTATCTCTCTCTATTTACTATCTATCCCTCTATTAACTATTTATCTGTCCATCTATTATCTATCCATCTATCTATCCATCAATCCACCTATCATCTTCTATTCCTACCTGCCTGCCTGTCTGCCTGCCTGCCTCTCTCTCTCTCTCCATCCATTCATTTATCATCTTCTGTTCCTGGCTACTGCCTGCCTATCTCTCTCTCTCTCTCTCTCTCTACCTATCTACTACTATCTCTCTCTCTCTCTCTCTACTATCTATTATCTATCAATCCATCTATTAACTATTTATCTGTCCATCTATCTATCCATCAATCCACCTATCATCTTCTATTCCTGCTTGCCTGCCTGCCTGCCTGCCTCTCTCTCTCTCTCATCTATCTATCTATCTATCTATCATCTATCTATCTATCTATCTATCTATCTATCTATCTATCTATCTATCTATCTATCTATCTATCTATCTATCTATCTATCTATCTATCTATCTATCTATCTATCTATTATCTCCCTCTCTCTCTCTCTCTCTCTCTCTCTCCCTCTCTCTCTCTCTCTCTCTCTCTCAATCATCTTCTATTCCTGCCTGTCCATCCATCCGTATATGCAACTCATCTTGCTGTCAAATGACACAACAGAGGAGGTAAAATCTGAAATTTTAGCCTGCCGGAATTTGGGGGAAGGCCTCAGATCCACAATGCGAGGTACCCCAGCCCAACACTATGCCAGAATTTTGCAGCCCTGCAACCATTTTGGAAAAACCATCTACCTCTTGTTTTGTCTCACCTGGCAGGACCGGAAGCTTCTGGGCTCTTCTTCCATGGAGAACCTGGAAATCTGGGCGTGCCTCTTGTGGAGAAGGAGGAGGAGGAGAACGGAGGATACGGGTCCTTGGCCTGCGAAGCAAAAGGCCTTAAGGTGGGCATCTCCAGCACATTCCTGTTCCATGACCTGTTAGGAACCGGGCCGTCCAGCTGGAGGTGAGCGGCAGATGAGCAAGCAACATAAAACATGATTAGGGGACTGGAGGCTAAAGCATATAAGGAAAGGCTGCTGGAATTGGGTATGTCTAGTTTAATGAAGAGAAAGACGTGGGGGGACAGGATAGCAGCCTTCCAGTATCTCAGGGGCTGCCCCAAAGAAGAGGGAGTCAAGCTCTTCTCCAAAGCGCCTGAAGGCAGGACAAGAAGCAACGGATGGAAACTAATCAAGGAGAGAAGCAACCTGGAACTAAGGAGAAACTTCCAGACAGTTAGAACAATTAACCAGTGGAACAACCTGCCTCCAGAAGCAGTGAACGCTCCAACACTGGAAGCTTTTAAGAAGAGACTGGACAGCCATTTGTCCAAAATGTTATAGGGTTTCCTGCCTGAGCAGGGGGTTGGACTAGATGACCTCCAAGGTCCCTTCCAGCTCTATTCTATTCTAAGAGACTGGACAGCCATTTGTCCGAAACGATATAGAGTTTCCTACCTGAGCAAGGGGTTGGACTAGATAACCTCCAAGGTCCCTTCCAACTGTATTATTATTATTATTATTATTATTATTATTATTATTATTATTATTATTATTATTAATCATCACAGTCAGCAAGATGTTCAGACTGGATTTGGCATTTTTGTCTACCTATCGAGTCCTTATCAAGGACCTGAGATAGGCAGACGTGGATATTTGATGGTATCACAGATCTCGTCGCAGGATGGAAGCAGTTCCTAGTAAGGCCGCCTTTTGCAATTGACTAAGGGGGAATTTGTCAATGCTGATGATGGTGTTCAAGTGGTGCTCCAGTTGTTTTGGGATTGCACCCAAGGCGCCTATTACTATTGGTACTACCCTTGCTTTATTATTATTATTATTATTATTATTATTATTATTATTATTATTATTATTATTATTATTATTATTATTATTATTATTATTATTATTATTATTATTATCCCTCCTGGCCCCAGTCTGTGGAAAAATTGGGAACCGTCCCAATTCACAATTGGGCAATTGGTTGGTTAGGATCTGGCAAAAGCTTGCCAGAAGTACAGGTAGTCCTCCACCTACGACCACAATTGAGCCCCCAATTTCTGTTCTCAAGTGAGACACTTGTTAAGGTGAGTGTTGCTCCATTTTATGACCTTTCTTGCCATGGTTTTTAAGTGAATCACTGCAATGGATAAGTTAATAACCCAGTTGTTAAAACGAATCTGGCTTCCCTATTGACTTTGCTGGTCAGGAGGCCGCAGAAGGGAATCACGTGACCCTGGGGACTTATGCAACCGTCATATGTATGAATCAGTTGTCCAAGCGGCTTAACTGATCACATGTGGAAAAAAATGGGTCACAAGTTAGATTTTTCGCTACTGTTGTACCCTTGAACAGTCGCAGAATGAATGGTTGTAAGTTGAGGATTACTTGCAGTCAGCAAAGAAACAGGAAAGAGAGAAATTGAGAATAAATAAATAAATAAATAAAAAACAATGAAACCAACGATAAATAAAACAAAAAAAAACCCCTCAAAAGAACAAATCAATAAATAAAACAATAAAAAACAATAAAACAATGAAACAAGAAACAAAAATGAATAAATAAAGCAATAAATAAATAAATAAATAAAACAAATTAATAAAACAATAGATAAATAAAACAATAAACTGGTAAAATAAATGGATAAAACAGTAAATAAATAAAACAATAAAACAAAACAAAACAAAAAACATGAATAAATAAAACAATAAATTAATAAAACAATAAAACAATAAATAAATAAATAAATAAATAAAGCAATGAACTGATGAAACAATACATTAATAAAACAATAAAACAATTAAATCCAAACTTCTGCAGGCCCTTCGGTCCCATGAAAGAGGAAGGGGGTGTGTGTGTGTGGTGCTTTTACCTGGCAGCTTCTGGCCTGCCTCTCTCCTTTCAGGTGAGCGATATTTTCGAGCGGGCAGACGGCGACTTTCACCTGCCCCCGGCACTGCCCGCTGAGGTCGGTGACGTTGTACCAGCCGCAGATGTGCTGGAAGCCGCAGAGCAGGGGCGAGAGGTCCACGGAGGCGAAGCCCATCACTCGCTCCACGTCTGCAGGGAAAACGGCCAGGTCAAAGCACGCCGGCCGTCTCAGCGGCGCCGGCCAAAATTTGCACCTCGCGACGAGAAACCTCGGTTTCTCCAAGGTCCCTTCCAGCTCTGTTATTCTGTTCTGTTTGTTCCGTTTCATTCCGTATTCTATTCTATTCTATTCTATTCTATTCTATTCTATTCTATTCTATTCTATTCTATTCTATTCTATTCTATTCTATTCTATTCTATTCTATTCTATTCTGTAATTCTATTCTATTCTATTCCATTCCATTCCATTCCATATTCTATTCTATTCTGTATTTCTATTGTATTGTATTGTATTCTTTGTTATTCTATTCTATTCTATTCTATTTTATTCTTTGTAATTCTATTCCTATTCTATTCTTACTCTACTCTACTCTGTTCTATTTCTATTCTATTTCTATTCTATTCTATTTCCATTCCATATTCTATTCTACTCTACTTTACTCTACTCTATTCTATTTCTATTTCTATTCCATTCCATTCCATATTCTATTCTATTCTGTATTTCTATTGTATTGTATTGTATTGTATTCTTTGTTATTCTATTCTATTCTATTCTTTGTAATTCTATTCTATTCTATTCTATTCTTTGTAATTCTATTTCTAGTCTATTCCTACTCTACTCTACTCTATTCTATTTCTATTCTATTCTATTTCCATTCCATATTCTATTCTACTCTACTCTACTTTACTCTATTCTATTTCTATTCTATTCTATTCTATTCTATTCTATTCTATTCTATTCTTCTATTTCTATTCCATTCCATTCCATTCCATATTCTATTCTATTCTATTCTATTCTATTCTATTCTATTCTATTCTATTCTATTCTATTCTATTCTATTCTTTGTAATTCTATTTCTATTCTATTCCTACTCTACTCTACTCTATTCTATTTCTATTCTATTTCTATTCTATTCTATTTCCATTCCATATTCTATTCTACTCTACTTTACTCTATTCTATTCTATTCTATTCTATTCTATTCTTCTATTTCTATTCTAATCCATTCCATTCCATTCCATATTCTATTCTATTCTATTCTATTCTATTCTATTCTATTCTATTCTACTCTACTCTACTCTACTCTACTCTACTCTACTCTACTCTATTTCTATTCCATTCCATTCCATTCCATATTCTATTCTATTCTATTCTATTCTATTCTATTCTATTCTATTCTATTCTATTCTATTCTATTCTATTCTATTCTATCCCATCCCATCCCATCCCATCCCATCCCATCCCATTCTTGGCTTCTGACTGACCATTAGTACCAGCAGTAGTACATTTCTTTCGGTATCCATTTACCGAAATACACTGTGACTGTAAGATGTGCAAACCACAAATGAATACGTGAGCAATACGCAAACAACAATGAATATCACAGCACAGGGTGGATAGGCGGATAGCTTGCAATCCATCAATTTTTTTTTAAAAAAAAGATGGCTACGCTACAGTTAGAGCAGTGGTGGCGAACCTATGGCACGGGTGCCAGAGGCGGCACTCGGAGCCCTCTCTGTGGGCACACTTCCCGTTGCCCCAGCCTCGACTCCCCCCGCGACCCCCTCCTCTCCAGCAGCCCCCCTGGAGGAGAGTCGACCCTGAGCGTGGCCCATACGGAGCAGCGCAGCCAAGGACATGGCAGCCAGGCAGTGTGGACAAGACTCTGCCCTCATGCCCCGACTCCGACTCCTCAATTTTTTGTACTTCCGACTCCGACTCCCCGACTCTGACTCCTCTGTATTAATATGCGAATGTATTTTATACATTCCTTGAAGGAAAGAAAGGCAACAGTGGGAGGATCCAGGAAGGGGCATTTATTATAAAACGTGATTTCCCTAGTAGAATCCCATAGTCATGTTTAAAGTTTAAGCTAACAATCGGAGTTTACAAGTTTTTATAGCCTTAGCTGAATGACAGCAGTTTTTCCAATGGTTTACAGCTTCAGTCTTGAACTATTGACCCTCCATTCCCTTCACTTATACAAGTGTCTCTAGTCCTGCAAAGAACATATTTACTTAATCCCTTATCAGTGAGAGGCTAGGTTACCCATGGGCGCTGCTGCGTTCCCTGTAACAGCAGAACACAACACTATGGAAAGTATAAGTATTGCCGCTCCTAACTGTGCGTTGCGTGCCATATAGTGAAGCACATGAAAAGCATGCTTCTTCACGGTCACTTAACGTGTTCGTTTTGCGGTTACGTGAGGCACTGCATGCATTGGTCTTTATTCTTACAGTAGAGAAGTCATTAATTGTAACTTATTGTGAATTGGGACATTTAAACTTGCTTTTTTTTTTAAATTCCAATCTAAATTTAGTAGGAGTCGGAGTCGGTGCATTGTTTGCCGACTCCGACTCCAGGTACCCAAAATTTCCTCCGACTCCGACTCCACAGCCCTGGCCCCATCACGCACAGTTGATGCCGCAGGGCGCGGGCAGAGGGCGTGGCCGCCGTAGCGCTGCTGGGCTGCCTGGGCGATCTGTGGCGGAGGCGGGGCAGGGGGGTGGAGCGAGGGCAGGGCCAGGTTTTGGGCACTCGGTCTCTAAAAGGTTCGGCATCACTGAACGGCTGCTGGAATTGGGTATGTCTAGTTTAATGAAGAGAAGGATGAGGGGGGACATGATAGCAGTGTTCCAGTATCTCAGGGGCTGCCCCAAAGAAGAGGGAGTCAAGCTCTTCTCCAAAGCGCCTGAAGGCAGGACAAGAAGCAACGGATGGAAACTAACCAAGGAGAGAAGCAACCTAGAACTAAGGAGAAACTTCCTGACAGTTAGAACAATTAACCAGTGGAACTACCTGCCTCCAGAAGCGGCGAATGCTCCAACACTGGAAGTTTTTAAGAAGAGACTGGATAGCCATTTGTCCGAAATGGTATAGGGTTTCCTGCCCGAGCAGGGGGTTGGACTAGGTGACCTTCAAGGTCCCTTCCAACTTTACTATTATTATTATTACTGAGTCAGAGCTGGCTTGCCGGGAAGGAATTCTGATTGGAGAAAGGGGTACCTGCTTTATGCCAGACTTTAAAGACCAGAGTTTTCTGGGAATCCAACAGAAGTTCCTTGGAGAGTCTGCAAAAGAAATCAGAAACAGGTTTACACGATCGCTGGAGGAAATGTCACTTTCCAGCAGGTTGTCGGGAAAGCTTTTGGTGTACGGGCAGTCCTCGGCACATGACCCACCGTTGAGCCCAACATTTCCGTTGCTAAGCGAGACGGTCCTTAAATGAGTCCTGTCCCGTTTTACGACTTTCCTGGCCTCAGCTGTTCAGGACCTCACTGCCTTTGTTAAGAGAATCTGGCTTCCTGAATTCTGTTTGGGGGATCGCGTGACCCCGGGGGGACACCGCGACCGTCATAAACACGAGTCAGTTGCCAAGCGTACAAATTTTGATCACCTGGCCGTGGGGCTGCTACAATGGTCGTAAGTGTGGAAAACGGTCCTAAGTTACTTTTTTTCAGTGCCTGCAGGCAGGACAAAAAGCATCGGATGGAAACTCATCAAGGAGAAAGGCAACCTGGAACTAAGGAGAAAATTCCTGATGGGGAGGACAATTAGTCAGTGGAACTACCTGCCTCCAGAAGTTGTCAATGCTCCAACAGTGGAAGTTTTTAAGAAGAGGCTGGACAGCCCTTTGTCTGAAATGGTATGGGGTCTCCTGCCTGAGCAGGGGGTTGGACTAGAAGACCTCCAAGGTCCCTTCCAACTCTATTTTTCTATTCTAATTGTGGTCATAAGCCGAGGAGCGTTCCCAGCCCTCTATAGATGAAGGTGGGAATGTTTAGAAAAACAGAAAGGATAAACCTGGCTGGTCTAGAATCCTGGTTTCTATGGGCACAAAATAGCAACCATGATTGTATTTCCAGAACAACCTACAGGTCAAGGTTTTTTTGCTCCTTTTCGGCCCTGTCTCAAAACACAAGCAAAACATAATCTTGCTGTTATCAGCATTTTAAATATGCTGGCAGCTCACATTTCAATGATCTCAGTGTTTAATGCTATGCCTCTCTACATATTACAAGGAAGGCAAAAACACAGACCCACGTGCAACTCAGATGAAGGCCTGGAGTCTAAAACATACGAAGTACGGCTACGGGACTTGGGTTTGGCTAGTCTAAAGAAAAGAAGAAATAGGGGAGACATGATAGCGGGGTTCCAGTATTTGAGGGGCTGCCCCAAAGAAGAGGGGGTCAGGTTGTTCACCAGAACACCAGAGGGCAGGACAAGAAGCAACGGATGGAAACTAATCAAGGAGAGAAACAACCTGGAACTAAGGAGAAACTTCCTGATAGTTAGAACAATTAACCAGTGGAACAGCTTGCCACCAGAAATCATGGGCGCTCCATCACTGGAGGTTTTTAAGGAGAGACTGGACATTCACCTGTCTGAGATGGTATAGGTTCTCCTGCTTGAGCAGGGGGCTGGACTAGAAGACCTCCAAGGTCCCTTCCAGCTCTATTCTATTCTATTCTATTCTATTCTATTCTATTCTATTCTATATTTTTATTCTATTCTATTCTGTATTTTTCTTTTCTCTTCTCTTCTGTATTTCTATTCTATTATCTTCTATTCTATATTTCTATTCTATTCTGTTCTATTTTGTATTTCTCTTCTCTTCTCTTCTGTATTTCTCTTCTCTTCTCTTCTGTATTTCTATTCTATTCTATTCTATATTTTTATTCTATTCTATTCTGTATTTTTCTCTTCTCTTCTCTTCTGTATTTCTATTCTATTCTATTCTATTCTATTCTATTCTATTCTATTCTATTCTATTCTATTCTGTATTTCTGTTCTATTCTATTCTATTCTATTCTATTCTATTCTATTCTATTCTATTCTATTCTATTCTATTCTACTCTATTCTATTCTATTTCCATGTAAACACCACTTTTACATTTCACTGATATCAAAGAACACAAAAATGAATGCAAAAACCTTACCAAGAGCTGCTACAAGCAGCCCTCCATGTACAACAATCCATTTAGTAACCTTTCAAAGTTACCACAGCACTGGAAAAAAGAAGAGTGACCAATTTTCAGACTGACGGCCGTTGCGGCAATCCCAGGGCCACGTGACCAAAATTCAAGACACCTGGCAACCGGCTCGTATTTATGATGGACAATTCTGAACGCCTTGCGTTATTTCCGACCGGATTATTTCGGGACGTCTTAACCTACCTTGTCTGCTGCTGAAAATCCCACACGGGGGAGTCCGTGTTTTCCACCGTGGCGGTGGTGAAAGGGTTATCGGCGTCCGTGGCCACGAAGGACACGTAGCTACTGGGCGACGTCACGCCCCGCTCTGCAAGAGGGCTCCCTGAAAACCGAGCAATTTAGATAGTCAGTTTGCGTTCTGTGACAATTTCAATGACAAAGAAACAAAAAGTCTTTTAACCTAGTTTCTCGATGGCAAGCTGATCAGGAAAGCTGAAAAACTGTGTTAATAGAAGGTAGAATCCTAGAGCTGGTAGGGACCTCAGAGGTCTTCTAGTCCAACCCCCCGCTCAAGGCAGGATACCTAAGGTGAAAGAGGCCTGGTTTGGGAACAATGTTATGATTTTGGCTTCTTGCAAGGGGCTTACAGTGAAAAATCTGGACTTAACTAGCCACATTTGGCGTTTACGTTTCTTGGGAAAAACGAAAGTTGACATTCTTCTGCCTCTAATCCAGGAGAGAAGCAACCTAGAACTAAAGAGAAACTTCCTGACAGTGAGGACAATTAACCAGTGGAACTACCTGCCTCCAGAAGCGGTGAATCCTCCAACACAGGAAGTTTTTAAGAAGAGACTGGACAGCCATTTGTCTGAAATGGTATAGGGTTTCCTGCCTGAGCAGGGGGTTGGACTAGATGACCTCCAAGGTCCCTTCCAAATCTGTTATTCTGTTATCCTTCCTTCCTTCCTTCCTTCCTTCCTTCCTTCCTTCCTTCCTTCCTTCCTTCCTTCCTCACTGGAGGTTTTTAAGAAGAGACTGGACAGCCATCTGTCTGAAACGCTGTAGGGTTTCCTGCCTGAGTAGGGGGTTGGACTAGATGACCTCCAAGTTCCCTTCCAACATCATCATCATCATCATCATCATCATCATCATCATCATCATCATTATTATTAAAGCTGATTTCATCTTTACAAGATGCAGAAGGCAAATGGCCTCTCCACTTACTGGGTTCGGCCTCTCTCTCTTCTGCCTTCAGATGTGATGTTGGTTTTGTTTTGCGGGGTGTGTGTGCGAACAACTATATGTCGTTCTTGACTTAAAGCCATTTGTTCACCGGCTGCTCAGAGTGACAACGGCACTCAAAGGTTTTTCTCACTTATGACCACAGCAGCATCCCCGAGGTCGCAGGATCGAAATTGGGACAGCGGGCAACTGACTTGTGTTTGTGACAGTTGCAGGTGTCCCAATGTCGTTGTGATCCCCTTTTGCGAAGGTCTGACAAGCGATGTCAATGGGGGAAGCCAGACTTCACTCAACAACGTTGTTACTTAACAAACCGGGCGAGAAAAGGCATAAAATGGGGCAAAAGTCACAACGACTGTCTTGCTTAGCAATGGAAATTTTGGGCTCAGCTGTGGTTGTTAAGTCAAGAATTTACGACAAGGGTCTTCAAGCTTGGCCACTTTAAGACTTGTGGACTTCAACTCCCAGAATTCCTGAGTCAGCCATGCTGAGGGGAAAGGGAGAGGTTTCCAAGCTGAGCCATGCTGGCTCAGGAATTCTGGGAGTTGAAGTCCGTGAGTCATGAAGGGGCCATAGTTCCCCCATGCTGGCTCAGGAATTCTGGGAGCTGAAGTCCTCAAGTCATGAAGGGGCCAAAGTTTCCTCCATGCTGGCTCAGGAATTTTGGGAGTTGAAGTTCATGAGTCATGAAGGGGCCATAGTTCCCCCACGCTGCCTCAGGAATTCTGGGAGTTAAAGTCCAGGAGTCATGAAGGGGCCATAGTTCCCCCATGTTGGCTGAGGAATTCTGGGAGTTGAAGTCCACAAGTCATGAAGGGCCAAGTTTCAAGACCCCTGATTTACGACCTCTTTGTTTCTGTAGCTGCATTTCCCTGCAGATTCTCCTCTAGTGCCCAGGGTGCTACAGAGGAGTAAAACATCCAGATAAGAGTATTAGACTTTTTCCTAGGACATTAATTCTGTTTTCTTGTCCTGGCTGGCCTTTTGACTCCTGTTTCTTTTGCACCAATGGCTGTCCTTTTCCAGCATCTGCCCACTGTACCTTCAGCTAATGCATTTTCTCATCCTTGTCCGAAGAAAGTTATTATATAAAAATCAGCAAATCTACCCACTTCTGGTTTGGACTGCAAAATCTTGGATGCTCTGTAATAAAACTCTATAGGCTATGGCCTTGACCAATATGGAATAGAATAGAATAGAATAGAATAGAATAGAATAGAATAGAATAGAATAGAATAGAATAGAATAGAATTACAAATAGACTAGAATAGAAATAGAATTACAAAGAGAATAGAATAGAATAGAATAGAACATAGACTAGAATAGAATATAGAATAGAATAGAATAGAATAGAATAGAATAGAATAGAATAGAATAGAATAGAATTACAAAGAGAATGGAGTGGAGTGGAGTGGAGTGGAGTGGAGTGGAGTGGAGTGGAGTGGAGTAGAGTAGAGTAGAGTAGAGTAGAGTAGAGTAGAGTAGAGTAGAGTAGAGTAGAATATAGAATGTGATGAGAATAGAATAGAATAGAATAGAATAGAATAGAATAGAACCCGAACAGAACAGAATAGAAATACAGAATAGAGTAGAGTAGAATGAAATAGAAATAGAAATAGAACGGAACCAAATAGAATAGAATACAGAACAGAATAGGGAATAGAATTAGAATTAGCGTACAGAATAGAATAGAGTAGAATACAGTAAAATAGGATTAGAATACACATATTTCAAGCTAATGATAAAGAATAAAGATTGTAGATACACAAATGTGAGATACTGAAACAAGGTAAAAGAATAAAGTAAAGCATTAAAAATGTAAAGAAGTTTCCACCGCTCATTTTTCCTTTCCCGTCAATACAGTAAATAGCCAATAACCAATACTTAAGTATTTGTATCCTTCTTGAAATCTTGGAGGTTGTTACTTAGGCTTATATAAACCATTTTATATAATGCTCGTCAACTGATCTTTTTTAAAAAAAAAACATATTTCAAATTCTGAAATGGTATAGGGTTTCCTCCCTGAGCAGGGGGTTGGACTAGACAACCTCCAAGGTCCCTTCCAACTTTTATTATTATTATTATGGATCATCGCACAGTCAGCCAGATGTTCAGACTGGATTTGGCATTTTGTCTACCTATCGAGTCCTTCCCAAGGACCTGGGATAGGCAGATGTGGATGTGTGATGGTATCACAGATCTCGTCACAGGATGGAAGCGGTTCCTAGTAAGGCCGCCTTTTGCAATTGACTAATGGCAAATTTGTCAATGCCAATGGTGTTCAAGTGGTGCTTATTATTATTAGTCTAAATTGGCCTTGTTCTATGACGTATCATAAACGAGAAGCTAATCTAGGTTAAATTTAGAGAAGTAGACACAGGTAGTCCTCACATTATGACCGTAATTGAGTCCAACACTTCTGTTGTTAAGCGAGACATTTGTTAAGGGAGTTTTGCCCCCATTCTCGCTACCGTAAAGTGAATCAGTGCAGTCTTTAAGTGAGTGACACGGCTGTTAAATGAGTTTTGCCCCATTTTACGACCTTTTTCGCCACAGTTACGTGAACCTGGCTGCCCCATGGACTTTGATGGTCAGAAGGTCGCAAAAAGGGATCACGTAACCCCGGGATCCTGCGACCGTCATAAATATGAACCCGTGGCCAAGCGTCCAAATTTTGATCACGTGACCGTGGGGGAATGCTGCGACGGCCGTTAAGTGTGAAAAACGGCCGTAAGTCTTCTGTTTCAGTGCCACTCTGACTTTGAACGGTCACTAAACAGACGGTTGTGAGTCGAGAGCCACCTGTATAAAATCCTTTTATTTTCTGATCGGTCTCTCTTCCCCAGCCCTGCGTGAGAAACGGTCACTTTCATTAGTTCTGACCCCGGCTGTGCTTCCAGTTGTCAAGCTTGGCCTTTCTTGAATACTTTGAGAAAACGACGTGTGAAAAATAATAATAATAATAATAATAATAATAATAATAATAATAATATTAATAATAATAATAATAATAATAATAATAATAATAATAATAATAATAATAATAATAATAATAATAATAATAAAGTTGGAAGGGACCTTGGAGGTCATCTAGTCCAGCCCCCTGCTCAGGCAGGAAACCCTATACCATTTCAGACAAATGGCTGCCCAGTCTCTTCTTAAAAACTTCCAGTGTTGGAGCATTCACCGCTTCTGGAGGCAGGTGGTTCCACTGGTTAATTGTTCTACTGTAACTGTCAGGAAGTTTCTCCTTAGTTCCAGGTTGCTTCTCTCCTTGATGAGTTTCCATCCGTTGCTTCTCGTCCTGCCTTCGGGTGCTTTGGAGAATAGCTTGACTCCCTCTTCTTTGGGGCAACCCCTGAGATACTGGAAGACTGCTCTCATGTCCCCCCTCGTCCTTCTCTTTGTTAAACTAGAGACATCCCCAATTCCTGCAACCGTTCCTTTTATGTTTTAGCCTCCAGTCTCCTAATCATCTTTGTTGCTCTTCTCTGCACTCTTTCCAGAGTCTCAGCATCTTTTTTACATCGTGGTGACCAAAACTGGATGCCGTATTTAACACGTGTGGCCTCACCAAGGCCTTAGCAACATACATTTGGGGCTCCCCTGTGCTTGTAACTCAAGAGCTACCTGGTGCAATGCGACACGGTACGATAATAAAATCAAACCGGTACGATAATAAAATCGAACCGGTACGATAATAAAATCAAACGCAAGAATTTGCTGAAGCGGTGAGTGGCTCTTCCTGAAGGCAGAGAACAAAATAAAATAACAAATAAAATAAAAAACAACCTAGGAGGAATGTGTCAGCGGTGCAAAGAGGAGGGAAGTGGTACTTTGAGCGAGGGGTGGAAACTCTGAAAATAATTTCCCAGACTGCTCTTTAACCTGCTCTGGAAGCTGGAGTGTTTATCAAAAAGCCTTCCTTGGGGGAAATATGGGGAAGGCGTTGAATGGACTCATCTGGTTTAATCCGGCTGGCCTGGCCTTCCGCACGAAGTATTGGAGCGCATCGGGACGGAACAATTGGGGGACTGTTCAGGGTGCCTTGTAGGGCAGAGCACAAGGGCCAGGAAAACACCCTGCGGGGGAGGAAATTCTCGGAATAAGGTCCGACGGCATCAAAAGCAGAACAAAAGGTGATTTCAAGGCTGCCCCCTTCGATTTCCACCTGGGTTGAATTGCAAACGCCTGCATTTCATTTCATTCCATTCCATTCCGCTCCGATCTACTCTGCTTTGTTCCTTTATCATACTCATAGCTTACCCCAAGTGGTGAGTTCTAGTCCCATCTCAGGCACTAACACCAGCTGGGTGACTTTGGGCCAATCACCAGGAGACTGTGAGTTCTAGTCCCGCCTTAAGTATGAAAGCCGGCTGGGTGACTTTGGGTCAATCACCAGGAGACGGTGAGTTCTAGTCCCACCTTAGGCATGAAAGCCAACTGGGTGACTTTGGGTCAATTACCAGGAGACGGTGAGTTCTAGTCCCTCCTTAGATATGAAAGCCAACTGGGTGACTTTGGGACAATCACTAGGAGACAGTGAGTTCTAGTCCCACCTTAGGCATGAAAACCATCTGGCTGACTTTGGGACAATCACTAGGAGATGGTGAGTTCTAGTCCCACCTTAGGCATGAAAGCCGGCTGGGTGACTTTGGGCCAATCACTAGGAGACGGTGAGTTCTAGCACCACCTTAGGCATGAAAGCCAACTGGGTGACTTTGGGCCAATCACTAGGAGACGGTGAGTTCTAGTCCCATCTTAGGCATGAAAGCCATCTGGGTGACTTTGGGCCAATCACCAAGAGAAGGTGAGTTCTAGTCCCTCCTTAAGCATGAAACCCAACTGGGTGACTTTGGGCCAGTCACTAGGAGACGGTGAGTTCTAGTCCCACCTTATGCATGAAAGCCATCTGGGTGACTTTGGGCCAATCACCAGGAGACAGTGAGTTCCAGTCCTGTCTTAGGCACGAAAGCCAACTGGGTGACTTTGGGTCAATCACCCAGGAGATGGCTGCCCCCTTCTACTTCCAGCTTGGCTGAATTGCAAACGCTTGCATTGTATTTTATCATTGTATTGTATTGTACGTGTAGTCCGTTTTATCAGGTTCGCCTGATCCACCAGTTGCGGCCTTTTCTGGACCGGGACGCTTTGCGCACAGTCACTCATGCCCTCGTCTCCTCCCGCCTGGACTACTGTAATGCCCTCTATATGGGGCTCCCTTTGAGGAGCACCCGGAGGCTTCAACTGGTCCAGAATGCGGCCGCGCGGGCGGTGTTGGGAGGGACTCGTCA
>NW_015386681.1:811176-822941 GCF_001527695.2 Protobothrops mucrosquamatus | reverse complement strand
AACAAGCGGGCCTGGCCTAGGGAGGATTTTTAAATTGGGTTTTTTAGAAATTTTAATTATCACAACACAAAAATTTTGGTTTTAATTTGGTTTTATTCGGTGGGGTGTGTGGGTCTTTCTTTGTTTTAATAATGTTGTGAGCCGCCCTGAGTCCTTCGGGAGAAGGGCGGGATACAAATTGGAATAATAAATAAATAAAACTATGACCGCAATTGAGCCCAAAATTTCTGTTGCTTCAGCGAAACATTTAAGTGAGTTTTGCCTCATTTTACAACCTTTCTTGCCACAATTGTTAAGTGAATCACTGCAGTTGTTAGGCACACGGTTGTTAAGTGAATCTGGCTTTTCCCCCATTGACTTTGCTTGTCAGAAGGTCGCAAAAGGGGATCACGTGACCCTGGGACATTGCGACCGTCATAAATACGAGTCAGTTGCCAAGCGTGTGAATTTTGATCACGTGACCACAGGGATGATGCAACGGTCGTAAGTGTGAAAAACAGGCCTAAGTCACTTTTTTTCAGTGATGTCAGAACTCTGAACAGTCATTAAACAAATTGTTGTAAGTCGGAGACTATCTGAATATGATATATAGCTAACGTATATAAATAACAAAGCTCCTTTAGGTTGTTTTTTTAAAAAAATTATATGAACTGTAGGCCACGAGTTGGACATGCCTCTTTTAAGGCTTATCTGAATATATTAAGAGTTTTTCCGATTTTTCTAAAACATTATTAAAGCCCGTATGATGAATTTGAAGGCCACAGCGTAAAGAAAAAAAAGATTAGGTTAGGATGGGGATTATGTCCTAGGCCAGGTATAGGCAACCTTGGCTCTTTTATGACTCATGGACTTCAACTCCCAGAATTCCTGAGCCAGCATGGGGGAACTATGGCCCCTTCATGACTCATGGACTTCAACTCCCAGAATTCCTCAGCCAGCATGAGGGAACTATGGCCTCTTCATGACTCGTGGACTTCAACTCCCAGAATTCCTCAGCCAGCATGAGGGAAACTTTGGTCCCTTCATGACTTGTGGACTTCAACTCCCAGAATTCCTCAGCCAGCATGGGGGAACTATGGACCCTTTATGACTCGTGGACTTCAACTCCCAGAATTCCTCAGCCAGCATGGGGGAAACTTTGGCCCCTTCATGACTCGTGGACTTCAACTCCCAGAATTCCTCAGCCAGCATGGGGGACCTATGGCCCCNCATGAGGGAAACTTTGGTCCCTTCATGACTTGTGGACTTCAACTCCCAGAATTCCTCAGCCAGCATGGGGGAACTATGGACCCTTTATGACTCGTGGACTTCAACTCCCAGAATTCCTCAGCCAGCATGGGGGAAACTTTGGCCCCTTCATGACTCGTGGACTTCAACTCCCAGAATTCCTCAGCCAGCATGGGGGAACTATGGACCCTTTATGACTCGGGGACTTCAACTCCCAGAATTCCTCAGCCAGCATGGGGGAACTATGGCCCCTTCATGACTCGTGGACTTCAACTCCCACAATTCCTGAGCCAGCATGGCTCAGCTTGGAAACCTCTCCCTTTTCCCTCAGCATAGCTGGCTCAGGAATTCTGGGAGTTGAAGTCCACAAGTCATAAAAGAGCCAAGATTGCCTACCCCTGTCCTAGTTGGAGGATTGCAGAGGGCACTGACAGCTATCAATCCAGAAGTCTGCTGTCAGAACTGTCACTCTCACACCTGTGCTTCGCAATTGTTCAATGCCAGTCTGCCAGGGTCCCTGGGGGGGAGGAGAAAGTGAAATTGATGGAAATAAGTGCTCCAACTCTTCTTCTTCCTCCTCCTCCTCCTCCTCCTCCTCCTCCTCCTCCTCCTCCTCCTCCGAACTGGCCTCTGAGGATGCCACGATCTGCAGCTGCAAGACAGCTTACACGCAGAGTGACTGTTTCAAAAACGTCTTGTTTGATTGGGCGATGGGGGGACCAGCAATGGGAAGTGTCTGGGAGGGGAAAAGTTACACCTAGGGACTTGGTAGGCGAATCTCAGTTCTGCCTTTGCTTTACTGTAATCTTTGCTTTACTGTAATCCTATCACGTGATAGAATTAAGATCACGTGAAGTGTTAATACCACTTTACAAGGCCTTGGTAAGGCTACACTTGGAATACTGCATCCAGTTTTGGTCACCACAATGTAAAAAAGATGTTGAGACTCTAGAAAGAGTGCAGAGAAGAGCAACAAAGAGAATTAGGGGACTGGAGGCTAAAACATATGAGGAACGGTTGCTGGAATTGGGTATGTCCAGTTTAATGAAGAGAAGGACGAGGGGGGACATGATAGCAGTCTTCCAGTATCTCAGGGGCTGCCCCAAAGAAGAGGCAGTCAAGCTCTTCTCCAAAGCACCTGAAGGCAGGACAAGAAGCAACGGGTGGAAACTCATCAAGGAGAGAAGCAACCTAGAACTAAGGAGAAACTTCCTGACAGTGAGAATAATTAACCAGTGGAACAACCTGCCTCCAGAAGCGGTGAATGCTGGAAGTCTTTAAGAAGAGAGTGGACAGCCATTTGTCTGAAATGGTATAGGGTTTCCTGCCTGAGCAGGGGGTTGGACTAGATGACCTCCAAGGTCCCTCCCAGCTCTATTCTATTCTAAGAAACTGGACAGCCATTTGTCTGAAATGGTATAGGGTTTCCTGCCTGAGCAGGGGGTTGGACTAGATGACCTCCAAGGTCCCTCCCAGCTCTATTCTATTCTAAGAAACTGGACAGCCATTTGTGTGAAATGGTACAGGGTTTCCTGCCTGAGCAGGGGGTTGGACTAGATGACCTCCAAGGTCCCTTCCCACTTTTTATTTATATTATTATTATTATTATTATTATTATTATTATTATTATTATTATTATTATTATTATTATTATTATTATTATTCCACTTGACCTTTAGTATACGATACGTAAACGAATGGAGTCAAGGATCGTCCTCGCCTAAAGGTTCAAGTCGAGGCAGGACTGGCAACCGGCTTACCTTTTAAGCTTAGGTGCATGGCTCTTTCCACGAGAATGCTCGCCGCGAACGTGTTCTCCAGATCACTCACAGCTGGTTTCTCCTGGAGGAGCTCGTCGGCGGAAGGATTCGCCTCCGTGCGGACTTCCGGTTGCTGTTCTGCTGCCTTCTTTTCTTCAACGCTGTTGCTGTTGCTGCTATCCCGGTCATCTTCGGAGTTCCCAGGCTCGCCCGATGGACCAGCAGGTGTCACCGCAATGTGAATGCGGAGCCCGGCTCCCCCCAGGTTGGCAGCGTTTCGTCGGAACAAGGGAAAGACACCTGCGCACAAGGGGAGGAAGTGAGGCTCGTTCAAAATCGCAGATCTCGTCGCTCTGAGAAGATGCTGCTTGGTTTTCGAAGGAGGAACCAACCACAGGTTGACTTTGCCGTTGGTTCACGGTGCCGTAGGATCTACCTTAAATTGAACCAACTTTTACAGGTAGTCCAATGATGGCAAACCTTTTAGAGACCGAGTGCCCAAACTGCAACCCAAAACCCACTTATGTATCGTCGGGTGCCGGGTGGGCGTGGCCCATTGGCTGAGCGTGGCCCATTGGGTGAGCATGGCCTATTGGGCGGGCTTGGCTGCGGTGGTAGCGGCAGACTGGGTGGGACTAAAAAGTTCAATGAATTCCAACTTTGCAAGATCTTTTTTTTCCCCCGCGAGAAGTTGAAATTGATTGATTGATTGATTGATTGAACCTTTTTTTTTTGCACATGGCAGCAGAGGCCTAAAGCGAAAAGGTTTTATAAAACCCAGCTGAAGGCCTAGGACTGGGGCGACGGCGCATGTGCCCACAGAGAGGGCTCTGAGTGCCGCCTCTGGCATCCGTGCCATAGGTTCGCCACCACTGAGGTAGTCCTTGACTTCTGACCACAGTTGAGTCCAAAATTTCCACAGTCGTTAAGTGAATTTTACAACCTTGCTTGCCATCGTTCAAAGTTTCAACAGCACTGAAAAAAAAGGGACTTAGGGCTGTTTCTCACACTTAACGACTGTCGCGGCATCCCAATGGCCACGCGATCAGAATTCGGACAAGCAAAGCCAATGGGGGAAGCCAGATTCGCTTAACAAACTGTGTTACTAACTTAACAACTGCAGTGATTCGCTTAAGAATGGTGACAAGAAAGGCTGTAAAACGGGGCAGAACTCTCAGCTGTCTTGCTTAGCAGCAGAAATTCTGGTTGTTAAGTTGAGGATTACCTGCGCTTTCCAGATCCAGAACCAGTCTAGTGACTACCTTTAAAACGGCTATAAACATACCACTGACTGCTCTCTTCTTTCGTGGCCTGTCTGCCAGCGACGCCAGGTCCACGTACGCTGAGCCGATCAAGCGATCGGTATCCCGCGGTCTTTCCGTATCACCGTCTTTGCCGTAAGCTCGCCACACCTGGAGTTCCAGTTTTTCTTCCCTGAAATACCAGAATAAGGCCGGACTGGACCGGAGCTCCATATGGTTGGGATTCTTAAACGTCACAGTCACGTGTTTTTCGCCTTCTGTTCTTTTCGGCCTCCTAAGTGAGGTCCAAGCGGCTTCTTGATCGTACAGTTTATAGCGAAGGTAGCAATAGACACTTTTATTTAAGTGGGTCTGTCCTGCGAGTAGCATGCTCTGTAGCGGTAGCCACAGCCGAGGAGTAGAAAGAGTCACACGGACCGGTGTTGAAGGGGAGTGGCCTTCGCTCTCGCTGTCCTCCGGCAGACCATCAGAGTAGGGTTCCTTCCAATTCCAGCCTAGTAGATGTGCAGTCTCCAGAACACGCTCTCGGTCTCCGGGGTGAACAAATGCAACGGAAAGATCCAAGCCTCCAACGACGCTTTGCAGGACATTTGTACATTGCGATGCGGAGAGATCCTCTGGGAGGATGACGGGGTACCAACCTCTGAGACCTATAAAGGAAACACAAAGAGAATGAGTTCTTGATGAAAGGAAGAAAGAAAGAAAGAAAGAAAGAAAGAAAGAAAGAAAGAAAGAAAAGGGAGGGAGGAAGGAAGGAAGGAAGGAAACAAAGGAAGGAAAAGAAAGAGAAAGGAAGGAAGGAAGAAAGAAAGAAGGAAAAGAGAACAAGAAAGAAAGAAATAGGGAGGGAGGGAGGAAACAAAGGAAGGAAAAGAGAAAGGAAGGAAGGAAGGAAGGAAGAAGAAAGGAAAAGAGAGAAAGAGAAAGAAAGAAAGAAAGAGGGAGAAAGGAAGGAAGAAGGAAAAGAGAAAAAAAGAAAAAAGAAAGGAGGGAGGGAGGGAGGGACGAAGGAAACAAAGGAAGGAAAAAAGAAAGGAAGGAAGAAAGGAAGGAAGAAGAAAGGAAAAGAGAGAAAGAGAAAGAAAGAAAAAGAGAGGAAGGAAGGAAGGAAGAAAGAAGGAAAAGAGAAAAAAGAAAAAAGAAAGAAAGAGGGAGGGAGGAAGGAAACAAAGGAAGGAAAAAAAAGAGAAAGGAAGGAAGGAAGGAAGAAAGGAAAAGAGAGAAAAAAAGAGAAAGAAAAAGAAAGAAGGAAAGGAAAGAGAGAGAGAGAGAAAAGAAAGGAAAGAAAGAAAGAAAAAGGAAGGAAGGAAGAAAGAGGGAGGGAGAAAGGAAACAAAAGGAAGGAAAAGAAAGAGAAAGGATGGAAGAAAGGAAGAATGAAAGAAAGAGGGAGGGAGGGAGGGAAGAAGGAAACAAAGGAAAGAAAAGAAAGAAAGGAAGAAAGAAAAGAGAGAGAGAAAGAAAGAAGGAGGGAGGGAGGAAGGAAGGAAGGAAGATCTATCTTTCATGCTACATCACTTATTTACTTATTTGTTCCAACTTGTATTCGTTGTCCAACTTTGAGGAACTTTGAGTGGGGTAGAAAACCACAAAACAATCCATTTTTTTTTTTAAAAAAAAAGGCAAAACACAAAACCACCCAGGCCGCCTGGACTAATTCTTAAAAGCAACACAAATTAAACAAAACAACACAGGTTTTAATTAAACAAAACAACACAACGGAAGAGAATTATCTGTAGCTGAGCGTTGAAGTAGGGGCTCTCTGCTGCTCCCCGAGCTTGGTGGTTTTCTTGCAGAGGTTTCATGACCCAAGTAGGCAATTATTTGTAAAAAATAATAAAGACTTGATGCAAATTAAATACATAATAACGACGCAGGGCGTATCTGGTGCACCGGGGGTATCGTATGCCAAGACCCTCCCGGCCTCAGATGCTCCCTTGTACCAAGTTGCCACACCAGGCTTGTGACAAGTGTAGAGGAGACGGTGTAACGTGGTGTCTTTACCTGATCTTCGAATTAACAGGTCTTTGGCAGGAACGCTTACGGTTCCCAGCAGGCAATCTTTCAAAGTTTGAGTTTCCCTTGGAGCTGCAGGAGTAAGTAACAATGATTACGTAAATTTCCCATCATCATAACTGGAATTCACCTCCCCCCAGAAGGCATCAATCTAGAGCAGAGCTCTCCAAACTTGGCTACTATCTGGACTTCAACTCCCAGAATTCCACAGCCACCTGACCGGGTGCACGGCAACCGGGGTCTGAATTTATACCTGTCCTCGTGCATCTTGCGGTCACGGGACCACTACGGATGATGGTTTCGTTGAAAACCGTCATTTACGTCCGGTTCGGGGCAAAAACGCTCCCGAGCAAACACCGAGTCCGCTGAACGACCGCACCCTTTGCTTAACAACCGCTGCAAAATCAACTCGGTCACACGACGGCTCGTTTTACGGCTGTCACCATTGCCCTGCCATAATTGGCAGGATCCGTTACGGTTGTAACTTGAGGAGCTGCTGCACCTCCCTCCGACCCCCACACAAAGCAAACGGACACACGCCATGAACACAGAGCTAGACCGCAAACTCGGAGCCAAACCAAAGCCCGGTATGTTACATCACAGCCTTCTGCTCTGGACATCACATCACAGAACTCAGGAGGTTACAACGCAAAAGCCCAGGATGTCACAACACAGCCAACCACCCAGGATGTTGCAACACAGAACTCAGGATATCACTACACTAGATCTCAGGAGATCATCACACAGCCCATTACCCAGGTCGTTACAACACAAAAGACTAATGGGCACACAGCCAGCACCTCAGCTACTCAGGATGTTACGAAACAGCCAAACAATCCACAAACAATAACTCCAACACAGCCAACCAACCCACCTACAGCAACAAAGCCAGCACTCCACACACCCCCACCAATATTTATGGAGAGACGGCAGCTCCGATCACACTTTGCTCCCACAAGCACGAAGCCGAAGACCCCAGCCTGAAGATGACACTACGGGGAGCCCTCGACTTACTGTCGTTCGTTCAGTGACACTTCGAAGTTACAATAGCGCCAAAAAAAGTGACTGACCACCATTTTCACCCCTATGACCGTCACAGCATCCATGCCGCGGTCATGTGATCAAAATCTGGACACTGGGCAACTGACTCGTACTTATGACAGTTGCAGCATCCCGGGGTCACATCTTTTGCGACCTTCCGACATGCGAAGTCAATGGGGGAAGCCGGATTCACTTAACGACCGTTTCACTAACTTAACAACGCAGGGATTCTCTTCATATATGCGGCAAAAAAGGTCGTGAAATGGGATGAAACTCAACAAACGTCTCGCTTCGCAACATAAATTCTGGGCTAAATTGTGGTCGTTAAGTCGAGGGCTACCTGTATTCCTTGACATGACAGCTAGGGGGAACTGAAACCATTAAGAGCCCTTGGCAGTGCCACATGGGCCAGGTAGTGCCAACCAAGCAGAGCCCTCTCTGCAAATGTCTCCTCTCGTATTTCAATCAAGGGAAGGAAAGTTGCTCTAAAGGACAGGCGGTCCTCGACTTACGACCGCAACTGGGCCCAAGCTTTCTGTTGCTAAGTGAGTTTTGCCCCGTTTTACGACTTTTCTTGCCACCGTTGTTAAGTTGTTAATTCAGTCACGGGGTTGTTCAGCGAATCCGACTTCCCCCAATTGATCTTGCTTGTCAGAAGCTCGCAAAAGGGGATCACATAACCCCCCCCCTGGGGACACAGCAACCGTCGTAAATACGAGTCAGCTGCCAAGTATCTGAATTTTGATCACGTGACTCTGGGGAGGATGAAAGGGTCGTTAAGCGTGAAACACAGGTCACGAGCCGTTCCTTTCCACTGCCGCTGTGACTTTGGTCACTAAATGTACTGTTGCAAATAGAGGACTGCCTGTATACCGCAAGGTTCACCATCGATGAATCCAGGCCACCCAGCTTTGGGGCTAAGTTGTGCGGTTCGACAACCGGACCCACTTCGTTTGTCGCACCTGGGTTCAGGGGCTGGTGATAGAGCTGGAACACCACCTCGGACCGCTGCAGGAGTTCCCCAAGGCAGCAGGATTCTCCGCTGCTCCTCTGGACCACGAGAGGGCAGGGGAGCTCCGCGTGGTGCCCGAACGCGGGACAGAACGAGCGAGCCACGGTTCTCGTCCTGCGCCGCTCGGCCTCCGGAAGGAAGGGGAGGTGTATCGACACGTAGGTGTTGAGCCCGATTTCCGCACTGTATTGGAACGGAGGGTGCTTTTCGGCCACCGCCCTAAGCGACGAGAAGAAAACATTTGTATTTTTAATGTATTTATTTGTACAGGTCGTCCCCGACGTACATCCACTCGTTTAGTGACCGTTCCAAGTGACGAACGCTCGTAGAAAGAGAGACTTATGAACGTTTTTCGCACTTACGATGTTGTGACAACACCACGGTCACTTCGAAGTTACAACAGCGCTGATAAACGTGACTTATGACCATTTCCACGCCTACGACCGTCGCAGCATCCCCACAAGAGAAATTTTGGGTGCCATCGTGGTCGCATGTCGTTAAGTGAATCATTGCTGTTAAGTTGGTAACTGGTCGCTAAGAGAATCCAGTTTCCCCGTCTGAATTTTCTTGTCAGAAGGTCACAAAAGGGGACGCTCGCGTGACCCTGGGATGCTGCGACCGTCGTAAATACGGGTCAGTTGCCAAGCGTCTGAATTTTGATCACATGACCACGGGGAGGCTGCAACGGGTCGTAAGGTTGAAAAACGATAAGGAGCCACTTTTTCCAGTGCTATTGTACCTTCGAACCGTTACTAAGTGAACCGTTGTAAGTCGAGGAGCCTCTGTATTGAGCTTCCAACTCCTCCTTACCTGGCCGCTGCTTGCAATCCGGCCGCTGCGTGGATTTGGACAGAGAGGGAAACGGTCTGAGCCTCTAGCAGGCTTTCGTTCCCTTTCAAAGCCTGTCGGTACTTTACGCTCACTTGCAGCAAACCTGGAAAAAAAGGACAGGGTGTTGTGATCCCTCGCTAGCCGGTGGACTCGGCAGCTGAGTCTGGGGAATCAGAGGAGGAGGAGGGGCCTGGAGAGACATTAGAGTCAGAGGAAGGCTCTGAGGAGTTCCCAGACTTACAGTCTGATCAGGAGCCCGGCCCCTCTACTCGCGCTCAGGCTGAGACACAGCTGTGCTGGGAGCCTGAGTTGGACAGTGATGAAGAACAGCTGGGACAAATCCCTGATGCACGAGAAGAGAGTAGGACAGAGGAATGCAATGGGGCAGCTCCAAAGGCAAAGGAGAAGGCATTAGGAAGCCACGCCTGGGCTGAATTATAAAAGGGAAAGTGTGGGAGGTGCTGGTGGCCGAAGGCAGCCATTTGTGTTGCGGAATCGGGTTTCTGTGAACTGTGTTTGTTTGCCTTGGACATGGACTCAGGTCTGTGAATAGTAAAAGGGGGTTGTTTTTTTCCTGCGGTTCCAGCCTGCTTGTTGGAAGAGCTTAACAAGGACTTACATGGGCTGGGACAGAACACAGGGAGAGAAGAAGGCAGGTTGCTAAATACAGACAGTCCTCGACTTACGTCCACGATGGAGCCCAAAAGTTTCTGTTTGTACGCTAAATGTTGGTTAAGTGAGTTTTGCCCCATTTTACGACCTTCCGTGCCACAGAGGTTAAGTGGATCACTGAACAATTGTTAAGTTAGCAACCCGGTTGTTAAGTGAATCCGGCTTCCTCCTCGACTTTGCTGGTCGGAAGGTCGCAAAAGGGGATCACGGGACCCCGGAAACACGGCAACCGTCATAAATATGAGGCGGTTGCCAAGCGGTTGAATTTTGATCACTTCACCACAGGGATGCTGTAACGGTCAAGTGTGAAAAATGGTCATAAACCATTTTTTAAAATCCTATTGTAACTCTGAATGGTCACTAAATGGTTCTACGTTGAGGACTACCTGTACAGAATAACAAAGGTGAAAGGGATCTTGGAGGTCTTCTAGTCCAACCCCATGCTCAAGCAGGAGACCCTAGATCAGGGATAGGCAAAACCTTGGCTCTTTTATGACTCGTGGGACTTCAACTCCCAGAATTCCTGAGTCAGCCATGCTAAGGGGAAAGGAGAGGTTTCCAAGCTGAGCCATGCTGGCTCAGGAATTTTGGGAGTTGAAGTCCACCAGTCATGAAGGGGCCATAGTTCCCCCATGCTGGCTCAGGAATTCTGGGAGTTGAAGTCCACGAATCATGAAGGGGCCCAGGTTTCCCCCAAGCTGGCTGAGGAATTCTGGGAGTTGAAGTCCACGAGTCATGAAGGGGGCCATAGTTCCCCCATGCTGGCTCAGGAATTCTGGGAGTTGAAGTCCACAAGTCATGAAGGGGCCATAGTTCCCCCATGCTGGCTGAGGAATTCTGGGAGTTGAAGTCCGCGAGTCATGAAAGGGCCATAGTTCCCCCATGCTGGCTCAGGAATTCTGGGAGTTGAAGTCCACGAGTCATGAAGGGGCTAGAGTTCCCCCATGCTGGCTCAGGAATTCTGGGAATTGAAGTCCCCGAGTCATGAAGGGGCCATAGTTCCCCCATGCTGGCTGAGGAATTCTGGGAGTTGAAGTCTGCTAGTCATGAGGGGGCCAAAGTTCCCCCATGCTGGCTCAGGAATTCTGGAAGTCCACCAATCATGAAGGGGCCATAGATCCCGCATGCTGGCTCAGGAATTCTGGGAGTTGAAGTCCACGAGTCATGAAGGGGCCATAGTTCCCCTCATGCTGGCTGAAGAATTCTGGGAGTTGAAATCCACGAGTCGTAAAAGAGCCAAGGTTGCCTACCCCTGGTCTATACATATGTTGTGTAGAGTATGTTTTAGGTGTGTGTCATGTGTGTGTTTCACTTTGAGAGCGGGCAACTAAATTTCATTTTTGATGTGTGCCATTGTGCCCACAGTAAAAAAATGACAATAAAGGTTATCTCATCTTATCTTCTCTTGCCAGGATCAACCCCCACCTTAGCTCTGGAGCCTTCTCCTACCTGAGGACCGAGGATGAAGTTCCCCGGAGCTGCCGATTCTCGGCATCACCGGCAGGCGGAAGGTCTGGACCCCCACTTCCTGACGGTGCTGCATGGTAACCATGGCACAAAGGCGCGAGAGGGGCAAGCTCGCCCGGGCCACCATCTGATCGCGGACATTAGGGTAGTAGTACCTGCGGAAGGGAGGAAAGCGAACGGTTGCAAGCTACAATTCAGCTGGAGAAACAAGAGGAAGCAAAACGGGATAGGAAGCGAAGTGGCTCGGTTGAGGGCAAAACGATAAAGCAGTTGACGGAGAGAATATTTGTGGCTCAAGGTTGAATTGTGTGTGTGTGTGTGAGTCTGTGGAGGGGGTCCTTGGTGCTCTCTGAGCTGGATGGCTTTCTTGCAGACGTTTCATGACCCGACTAAGTAACATCAGCAGTGCTAGAAGGCAGTTGGGTTTGTGGAGAAGAGGAGGAGGAGGAGGAGGAGGAGGAGGAGGAGGAGGAGGAG
>NW_015386681.1:792241-809794 GCF_001527695.2 Protobothrops mucrosquamatus | reverse complement strand
ACTGTGGGATCCTTGGTGCTCTCTGAGCTGGGTGGTTTCCTTGCAGACGTTTCATGATCCAACTAGGGAACATCGTCAGTGCTAGAAGGGAGGAGGAGGAGGAGGAGGAGGAGGAGGAGGAGGAGGAGGAGGAAGAGGAGGAGGAGGAGGAAGAGGAGGAGGATGGCAACTGTGGGGTCCCTGGTGCTTTCTGAGCTTGGCACTTTGCTTACAGACGTTTCCTGACCCAACTAGGGAACACCATCAGTGTTAGCACGGAGTAGAGTTTGCTTTCTGTTTCCACACAACTGCCAGGGTTGCTGGGAGGATCCTCGGTGCTTCTTCGGTTAGGCTCTTGTTGCCATTACTGTCAAGGAGCAAAGGGAACCGGGGGGGGGGGGGGAGCCCGTCTGAAAGGAGCTTTTCGTAAGAAACTCACCCTTCCCGCTTAGCCCTGCTTCCCGGAGCGCGTCGGACTCTGAACCCGGAGCAGGAAAGTGGTACTGGACGTAACAGTCTGCTTCTCCCCAGACGGTGGACTGGAGGGGCGTCAGGCCTTGGAGCCCCTCAATGTGGACCTCAAAGGTGTGTTCCACCAGGCCTTCCTTTCCCCTGCTGGGCAGCTGGAGAAGACAAAAAAAAGGAAGGGAGGGAAGGACATCGATTAGACTTCGTCTCAAAGAAGCGACCTCGCATACCGGACGTAAAACGAGCAAGCCGCTCGGATGTCCCCCCCCCTCCCAGAAATTCTCCCAGCCTTATATTTCTCCCATTTGAGGCCACATCCTTCAAGGCTGGGCCTCTGGGAAAAAGCTTGGAGGCAGTCCTTGACTTACGACCGCACGGGAGCCCGGATTTCCCGCTGCTGAGCAAGACAGTCGTTAAGCGAGCTTTGCCCCGTTTTACGACCTTCCTTGCCAACAGCTGTTATGGGAAGCGATGCAGTTGTGAAGTTAGCGACGGGGTCGTTAACTGGAACGGGTTTCCCCGTTCGCTTTGCTTGCCCGGACGGTGGCAAAAGGGGATCAGGTGCAGCTGGGAGGCTGCAACCGTCGTAAGTATGAGTCAGTTAGTTGCCAAGAGTCTGAATGTTTACCACGTGACCTTGATCGTGCTGCAATGGCCGTTAAGGGTGGGAAACGGTCATGTCCCTTTTATCAGTGGCGTTGTAACTTTGAACAGTCACTAAACTTGTACATAAAATTGCTAACAGGGCAAGCCGCTAGTATGTAAACAGACAGCAAACCCTTCTAACATTGATGATGTTACCTAGTTGGGTAATGAAATGTCTGCAAGGAAACCACCCAGCTCAGAGAGCGTCAAGGACCCCACCTTCCTTCCTTCCTTCCTTCCTTCCTTCCTTCCTTCTTTCCTTCCTTCCTTCCTTCCCTCCCTCCCTCCCTCCCTCCCTCCCTCCCTCCCTCCTCCTCCCTTCTAGCACTGATGATGTTACCTAGTTGGGTCATGAAATGTCTGCAAGAAAACCACCCAGCTCAGAGAGCACCAAGGACCCCACAGTTGTCTATCACCAATCTTCCTCCTCCTCCTCCTCTTCTACAAACCCCACTCTCTTCTAGCACTGATGATGTCACCTAGTAGGGTCATGAAACGTCAGCAAGGAAACTGCCAAGCTGAGAGAGCACCAAGGACCCCATAATCCTCCTCCTCCAACTCTACCCCCTTCTAGCACTGATGATGTCACCTAGCTGGGTCATGAAACGTCTGCAAGAAAACAACCAAGCTCAGAGAGCACCAAGGACCCCATAATCCTCCTCCTCCGACTGCACCCCCTTCTAGCACTGATGATGTCACCTAGCTGGGTCATCCAGCATCTGCAAGAAAACTGCCAAGCTCAGAGAGCCCCAAGGACCCTGCAGTCATCTTCCAGCTCCTCCTGCTCCTCCACAAACCCCATCCTCTTAGCACTGATGATGTTACCTAGCTAGGTCACGAAACGTCTGCAAGAAAACTGCCAAGTTCAGAGAGCAACAAGGGCCCCAGAGTTCTTCTTCTTCTCCTCCTCCTCCTCCTCCTCCTCCTCCTCCTCCTCCTCCTCCTCCTCCTCCTCCCTTCTCTCACTCATGATGTTAGCTATGCATGTCATCTAATCATCGCTGGATTAGAACTGGCCAATCTCCAGGTTCAAGAACTCTCCGTCAAATCACACTCTTTCACGCCTTTTCTTTCTCTAACTCAGTGGTGGCGAACCTATGGCACGGGTGCCAGAGGCGGCACTCAGAGCCCTCTCTGTGGGTACGCGCACCGTCGCCCCAGTCCTGGGCCTTCAGCTGGGTTTTATAAAACCTTTTCGCTTTAGGGCTTCATCGCCTTGTGCAAAAAAAAAAAAAAAAGGTTCAATCAGTCAATTTCAACTTCTCGTGGGGAAAAAAAAGATCTTGCAAAGTTGGAATTGATTGATTGAACTTTTTAGTCCCACCCAGTCTGCCGCTACCACCACAGCCACGCCCACCCAATGGGCCACACCCACCCAATGGGCCACACCCACCCAATGGGCCACACCCACCCGGCACCCGACGATGCATAAGTGGGTTTTGGGTTGCAGTTTGGGCACTCGGTCTTTAAAAGGTTCGCCATCACTGCTCTAACTGATTAAAAAAAAAGAAGAATAGTATGCATGCCACTTGAAACTTTGGGGGAAATACAGTAGCGGCCAAAATTGTGGAAACCTTTTGGGAAAAAGTGTATTTTTGAGGTTTGGTGGCTAATAACACCACTTTTTGTTTTGGAGTAGTACCGTAAAATTATATATCAATGGAAAGATAATATAATCAAGAATGTAATGCAACATAGTTTGTTCAATTATCTGTACTGTATTCTATGAAAAGGTATAGCCAAATAACCAGAAAAAGGAAGCACAACTTGCTCAGGTTGATCTCGGGTAGCTTTCCTTCATCTGATTGTAGCCAATGAGCATGAGTGTTTAAGAGAGCCAATCGGGTGTCGTCTTGTTTTGGCCATGAGCCAATCAGATCACAGGGGGATCCAGTTATTGATGTCACGTATTGAAGCCGAGAGGAGGACATTTGTCAGGGTGTTATGTGATGGCTATCAAGTTGGTTGGGTTTTTTTGTGTTCTTTCATTTAGGGAGCTTGTAAAATGTAATAAAATTAAAGTCACCGTGCAAAGAGTTGACTGGTGGCCCAGAAAGCGATGCAAAATAGTATTATTAAGTGAACAAGACTACAGTTATAAAGAAATTAGAAGAAAAAATGGGTGGAAACTTAACCAAAGGGGGCATTTCTACTGGACACTTTTCCCAAAAGGTTTCCACAATTTTGGCCACGACTGTAAATAGAAACACTCAGGTGTGGACGCACCTTAGTGGAGGCTGCAGGGAAGGGGTCCAGGGCATGGGGTGGGCGCGGCACGGCTGGAGATGCCGTCCCTTCTTCCTTCTTGATTCTCTGCAGCGCCAAGACCTGATCAGATGAACCCATGGCTAAGGTGGTCTTCAGGGTCCCGTTCTTTTGACCGGAGAAGACGTCGACCACGTCCACGGAGCCATCCACTGCCAGCACTGGATACTGAGCCTGAAGCAGCAGGCTGGAAACCTTGGTGTCTCTGCAGGGGGATGAGACAGAAGCCATCAGAAGGCCTGGCTTGCCAGATTCCTGTACATCAGGGCTGCTTTAAGACTGGTGGACTTCAACTCCCAGAATTCCTCAGCCAGCCAAACCGGGCCGCTTTAAGACTGGTGGACTTCAACTCCCAGAATTCCTCAGCCAGCCAAACCGGGCCGCTTTAAGACTGGTGGACTTCAACTCCCAGAATTCCTCAGCCAGCTAAACTTGTCCACTTTAAGACTGGTGGACTTCAACTCCCAGAATTCCTGAGCCAGCCAAACTGGGCTGCTTTAAGACTTGTGGACCATCTCCCAGAATTCCTCAGGCAGCCAAACCGGGCTGCTTTAAGGCTGGTGGACTTCAACTCCCAGAATTCCTCAGGGCTGGCTGAGGAATTCTGGGAGTTGAAGTCTACAAATCTTAAAATGCTCAAGTTTGGAGACCCCTGCTCTACAGACAGTCCTCGTCTTACAACCCCAGTGGAACCCAGATTCTCTGTTCCTAAGTGAGAGATTTGTTAAGTTAAAGTTTGCTCCGTTTGACGACCTTTCTTGCCTCAGTTGTTAAGTGAATCACTGGAAAGAGTGCAGAGAAGAGCAACAAAGATGATCAGGGGACTGGAGGCTAAAACATACAAGGAACGGTTGCTGGAATTGGGAATGTCGCGTTTAACGAAGAGAAGGACGAGGGGGGACATGATAGCAGCCTTCCAATAGCATAGCTGACTCAGCATAGCTGACTCAGGAATTCTGGGAGTTGAAGTCCATGAGTCATAAAAGAGCCCAGGTTGCCTACCCCTGTCCCTGGGGAGCCAATGAAGATGCTTACCTGAACGAAACGTAGAACTGATGCAGGGGAAGCTTGGCCAGTCCCAGCAGCCGGTCCCCTCCCGGGCTGAGCACCTTATTCCACACCTCAATCACCATGACGTTGTTCTTCAGCCGCTCCAGATGTTTCGATGTCAACGCAACGGGGGTAATCTAGAGGGAGGATTGGACCATTAGCGGAGCAGCTTACAAATCCTGAGGAAGGCCAGGCAACATAATCCCTCAACAACATATCCCCTAGGACAGGGGTAGGCAACCTTGGCTCTTTTATGACTCGTGGACTTCAACTCCCAGAATTCCTGAGCCAGCATGGGGGAACTATGGCCCCTTCATGACTCGTGGACTTCAACTCCCAGAATTCCTGAGCTAGCGTTGCTCAGCTTGGAAACCTCTCTCTTTTCCCTCAGCATGGCTGGCTCAGGAATTCTGGGAGTTGAAGTCCACAAGTCATAAAAGAGCCCAGGTTGCCTACCCCTGGACTAGGATATGTTGAACTTGAACATATCATAGACTTGAACACTGGGCGCTATCTAACAAAATGAAATTCAAGGGTGAAAAAAGTAAGGTTCTACATTTAGGCAAGAAAAACCAAATGTACAGGTATAGTATAGGGGGTACCTTGCCCAATAGTAGCAACTGTGAGAGGGATCTCGGAGTCCTAGTGGACAATCCCTTAAATAGGAGCCAGCCGTGTGCTGCAGCTGCTAAAAAAGCCAACACAATTCTAGGCTGCATTAACAGAGGGAGAGAATCAAGATCACGTGAAGTATTAATACCACTTTACAAGGCCTTGGTAAGGCCACACTTGGAACACTGCATCCAGTTTTGGTCACCACGATGTAAAAAAGATGTTGAGACTCTAGAAAGAGTGCAGAGAAGAGCAACAAAGATGATCAGGGGACTGGAGGCTAAAACATATAAGGAAAGGTTGCTGGAATTGGGTATGTCTAGTTTAACGAAGAGAAGGACGAGGGGGGACATGACAGCAGCCTTCCAGTATCTCAGGGGCTGCCCCAAAGAAGAGGGAGTCAAGCTATTCTCCAAGGTGCCTGAAGGCAGGACAAGAAGCAACGGATGGAAACTGATCAAGGAGAGAAGCAACCTGGAATTAAGAAGAAACTTCCTGACAGCGAGAACAATTAACCAGTGGAACCTCCAGAAGCTGTAGATGCTCGAACAGTGGAAGCTTTTAAGAGACTGGACAGCCATTTGTCTGAAATGGTGTAGGGTTCCTGCTTGCTCAGGGGCTTGGACTAGATGACCTCCAAGGTCCCTTCCAACTTTATTATTATTATTATTATTATTATTATTATTATTATTATTATTATTATTATTATTACTGATCATCGCACAGTCAGCCAGATGTTCAGACTGGATTTGGCATTTTGTCTACCTATCGAGTCCTTCCCAAGGACCTGGGATAGGCAGATGTGGATGTTTGATGTTATTACAGATCTCGTCGCAGGATGGAAGCGGTTCCTAGTAAGGCCGCCTTTTGCAATTGACTAATGGCGAATAATAATAATAATTATTATCATCATCATCATCATCATCATCATCATCATCATCATCATCATCATCATCATCATCATCATCTTATATAGATAAGGTAACCTTTATTGTCATTTTTTACTGTGGGCACAACGACACACATCAAAAATGCAATGTAGTGGCCCGCTCTCAAAGTGAACACATACACGACACACGCCTAAACATACTATATACGACATATACATACTATACACAACATATGTATAGACCTACACCCCTACATATTATTATTATTATTATTATTATTATTATTATTATTATTATTATTATTATTATTATTATTATTATTATTATTAAATTTACACGTGAAGAGACAACAGACTCCCGCTCCTCGACTCGTGGTAAGGAGACAACGGACAACGGACAACGGGAGACCCGCGTCTATGCCCAACCCACGCCCACGGACGTTGCCGTGACTTGCCTGAGAAAAATGGAAGGTGGGCCGCGGGGTCCCCCACACGACAGCAGACCTGGTGGCCTCTTCGGTGCTGAAGAGCTTGCAGATTAAGTACAGGTTGCAAGCGAGGTCCAGCCCCCCGTTGGGAGGGAGAGTGATCTGCCCTTCCGAGACCATCAGGAGGACGTGCAGCAGCGTCCCTTCCTCTCCCGAGGGGCTCATCTGCGTCAGGAGGTTGCGGGAGACGGGCGGAGGGACCGGCTGCCGACCCGCGTCCTTGGGGGACCTCGGAGAAGCGGCTGGCAAAGGATCTTCGCTTCTCGCTGGGATCTGGCGGCTCCGTTGAGGGCTTCTGGTAGAGGGAGAGGGGCTGCTTTCGGCCTCCTGCAAAATGGCGCCGTGGCTCCTGACGGCACCGACGGGGGCTCTGGGCGATGCGCTGCTTGCTTTGATGTTGGAGACGTCTTTGTTGGCCACGACAAGCTCCACAGACACCTATTACGTGGAAGTTAAGAGACACCGCCGTTAAGAGGATGAGGGAGCCCTGGCCCGTTACCACCCAACTTCTAAACGTCTATGGAGATTCTCCGTCCTCCCGGTCCTGGTTGTCCCAAAGATGCTTTTTCAGGAGGCCACTGGACTTCCTTGTTTTTCTTTGAAGACGTTTCGCTTCTCATCCAAGAAGCTTCTTCAGTTCTGACTGCATGGTGGGGAATGGAAGGATTTATACTCCTTGCAGAAAAACTGGTCATTTGCCTCCTTTTAGAGCAGTGGTTCTCAACCTTTTTAATGCCGCGACCCCAACCGGTTGTAAGTCGAGGACTAAACCGGTTGTAAGTCGAGAACTAAACCGGTCGTAAGTCGAGGACTACCCAACCGGTCGTAAGTCGAGGACTTTCCCTGCCCGGGAGCGCCGCACATGCGTGGTTCTGCCCCCTGCGCCGGCCGAGGCGTAGCTGGCAAGCGGCAGAGACGGAGCAGGCCGACCACCAGCTGGCCCAGCCCAAGGGAGGTAAGGCACCCACCGGAAAAGGGGGAAAAAATGGCGGACAAAAAAAATGGCAGACAGCCTTGCTTGGTGACCCCCGTGAAATGGTCGATCGACCCCAAATGGGGTCCCGACCCACAGGTTGAGAACCACTGTTTTAGAGAGTCGTTGAGGCCACTTGGAGGCTTATCTGTGTCCTCAGGGTCACCTGAGTGGTGCAAATGGGTGGTCTGTCTATAACCAGTCTACAACACAGTCCTTTCACAGTTCCAAGAAGGCTCCACACCCATTTGCACCACTCAGTTGACCCGAGGACACAGACAAACCTCCAAGTGGCCTCAATGACTCGCTAAAAGGATGCAAACGACCAGCTGTCTGCAAGGAGTATAAATCCTTCCACTCCCCACCATCCACTCAGAGTTGAAGAAGCTTCTGGGAGGAGAAGCGAAACGTCTTCAAGGAAAAACCCAAAGGTGCTTTTTCAGGAGGCAACTGGACTTTCTTGTTTTTTCTTTGAAGACGTTTCGCTTCTCATCTTCACCATCTGCTCTGACTGGATGGTGGGGAAATGGAAGGATTTATGCTTCTTTCAGACAGCTGGTCATTTGCATTCTTTTAGAGAGTCGTTGAGGCCACCTGGAGGTTTGTCTGTGTCCTCAGGGTCACCTGAGTGGTGCAAATGGGTGTGGAGCCTTCTTGGAACTGCTGAAAGGATTGTGTTGCAGAATGGAGATAGATAGGTGACCCTGAGGACACAGACAGACCTCCAAGTGGCCTCAATGACCCTCTAAAAGGATGCAAATGACCAGTTTTTCTTCAAGGAGTATAAATCCTTCCATCTTCCACCATCCAGTCAGAGCTGAAGAAGCTTCTTGGATGAGAAGCAAAACATCTTCACCAAAAAAACCAGAAAATCCACTTGCCTCTTGAAAAAAGCACCTTTGGGATAGACAAATACCTCTTCCTCATTATCTGTTACTTGATTTGATCAGGAGATGGCAACAATCGAATCTGGGCTTTTTGTTCTGCTGGGGAACCATGGTGCCCCTCAAAACGGCCGGCCCAAAGATGGCTTCAGCACAATGGCTGCCTTACGTAGAGGGCCTGGATAAGGCAGTGCTAACTACAGGTAGTCTGCTCTGACTGGATGGTGGGGAGTGGAAGGATTTATACTCCTTGCAGACAGCTGCTCATTTGCCTTCTTTTAGAGCAGACATGTCAAACTTGTGAAAAAAATGACCCACCCGTGGCTTTAGGGACCAATCTTCCACAAGTGGGTTGTGCAATCACACCCTCACGTGCTCTTCCACCCATGAACAATGCTATCCAAATGTGGAACGACGAAACGAGGGTTATTGCCTGGGATTTTAGAAATTTTAAAAAGTCAGAAGCAAATTCTATACCTGTAAAGGCCCCGATTGGCCTGGGACGCCGTTTTCTTTCACCGGCAATTCACGGCTGACGAATAAATCCTCGGACCGAAGAACATCGCGCAGGGGAAAGGCTGCCGTGCCGATCAACGCTGGCTGAAGGTCACAATGAGAGCAATCACGTGCATTCTGCACAGTTCTCTTGCGGGTGCTACACAATCCCTATTGCACAGAATTCTCTATTCTGTGCTGCGTCTATTGAGAGGGTGCGCACACACAGCATAAACTCTGTAGTGTTTATTGGGGTGATCCCGGTTAGAATACTTAGCCGAGGGACTCCTAAACCGCAAGGCGCAGTTGAAACTTAGCGCCCAACCGCTGGCAAAAAACATGATCAATGCTGGATAGTAGAATTTAGTGTCAAAGGCATCACGCAGCAGAGTCGATAAATATTTGAGAATATTTATCTGCACGCCAGGAGTTGTCATTTGCACTTTTTATTAAATACCCTGGCCGTTCTAATTCGTTTTTATCTTAAAATGTTAGTATCAGATCAGTCCGACTCCATCTCCCTGTCTAGGGCCAGGTACTGCTCAAAAGTCTACACTTTACACTGTAGGATTGATTCTAACCCCCTTAGATATTTTAGAATATGTGTATGTGCGTGCACTCATGCATGCATGCATGTATGTATGTATGTATGCGTGTGTGTTGATAGATAGATAGATAGATAGATAGATAGATAGATAGATAGATAGATAGATAGATAGATAGACAGATAGACAGGCATAGATAGATAGATAGATAGATAGATAGATAGATAGATAGATAGATAGATAGATAGATAGATAGATAGATAGATAGATAGACAGATAGACAGGCATAGATAGATAGATAGATAGATAGATAGATAGATAGATAGATAGACAGACAGACAGATAGATAGGCAGACATAGATAGATAGATAGATAGATAGATAGATAGATAGACAGACAGATAGATAGGCAGAGATAGATAGATAGATAGATAGATAGATAGATAGATAGATAGATAGATAGATAGATAGACAGACAGACAGATAGGCAGACATAGATAGATAGATAGATAGATAGATAGATAGATAGATAGATAGATAGATAGATAGATAAATAGATAGATAGATAGACAGATAGACAGATAGATAGGCATAGATAGATAGATAGATAGATAGATAGATAGATAGATAGATAGATAGATAGATAGATAGATAGATAGATAGACAGACAGATAGGCAGACATAGATAGATAGATAGATAGATAGATAGATAGATAGATAGATAGATAGATAGATAGATAGATAGATAGATAGATAGATTAGATAGACAGACAGACAGATAGATAGGTACAGAAAGACAGACAGACGGACAGACAGACAGACACAGAGAGACGGATAGAGATAGAGAGATAGAGATAGGTGAATGTAGATAGATAGATATAGATACAGATATATATATACACAGATAGATAAGAGATAGATAGATAGATAGATAGATGATAGATATGCATGCATATATACATACACACACACATATATTAATGTTGCTAAGTGAGACATTTGTTAAGTGGATTTTGCCCCATTTTATATTCTTGCCTGTGTTGTTAAGTGAATCACGGCAGTTGTTAAGTCAGTAACATGGCTGTTAAGTGAATTTGGCCTTCCCCATTGACTTTGCTTGTCAGAAGGTCGCAAAAGGGGATCACATGACCCCAGGACACTGCGACCGTCATAAATATGAGTCAGTTGCCAAGCCTTTGAATTTTGATCACTTGACCCTGGGGATGCTGCAAGTCATAAATGTGAAAAGTCATGTTTTTCAGTGTAGGTGTGGATGGGTGTATTAATATATGTGTATGTATACGCACACGCACACGCACACATCCTTTCTTTTGCATTTTATTCTGATTAATTGCAGTGTCTGTCCTCTACACACTGGTCTACGAACGAGTAAAGATTTGATGATGATTTGAGAACTTTTTCATCCCACTTTTACAAGTCAACAGTGCTGAAATAGCTATCAAAAACGAATCAAAACGCAGGATAAAACACGAGGAAGTGTGACGTGAAAGGCGCACGCTAAAAAAACCTCACACAAATAATATCTATTATAGTCAGTTTGGGCCACCTGCCTTCAAGATATCAAGATGCAGAAAGACTGATGTTGCCGAACTAATAATTCTGTGTTGTTTTCAGCCAGGGGTCTTCCAACTTGGCCCTTTGAGGACTTGTGGACTTCAACTCCCAGAATTCCTCAGCCAGGCACGCGTGCCTGGCTGAGGAATTCTGGGAGTTGAAGTCCACAAGTCATCAAAGGGCCAAGTTGGAAGACCCCTGGTTTAACCCATCGGGGTTTTGGTCCTGCCCTGCGATGAATCATAAAATAAATCCACTTCCCTTCCGTGTAACAAATCTTTAGTTACTTTTCCTCCAGGAGGAGAATATGGAAAATGACTGTACCTTCCTTTGGGTGCCTTTTTTCAAAAACAAGTTAAATTCGAGGGGCGACTTCCACCAATGGGTGATCATGGAGCCACTGAAGTGGACAGGGAACACGTGGCGTTGTTGAAACTTCACCCCTGCAGACACAACAAAACAGAAATGGTAGAAAAAGCATTTCCTAAGTCAACATTTCAAGGGTTCGGTAGAAGAAGACTCAAGAAAGAATCTAGGATGTCTGCAGTGGTATTAAAAAAAAGAAAAGAAAAGAGCAATCAGGATAGACCCAGGATAGAGATACATTCTCAATTTGCAGTTTGTTTTTCCCCCCCAAAATTAAATAAATCAGTCCAGCTGCCTTCTCAAAATAAAACAGCACTTTTGATGCAGCCGTGGATAACTGAGAATCTTCATTGACGTGTGGCAGAAATGGTGGTAAAAATTGGGCAGGGCTCCCTTACCACATCGACTGGCGCCGATGATGTTACCTAGTTTTGGCAATAAAACATCCACGCTTCTCAAAGAGAGTGCAAAAGTTGGTTTGAAACTCAACATTAAGAAAACCAAGATCACTCTCAATTCCTGGCAAATAGATGGGGAAGAAATGGAGGTAGTGGCAGATTTTATCTTCCTGGGCTCCAAGATCACCGCAGATGGGGACTGCAGCCAAGAAATTAGAAGATGCTTGCTCCTGGGGAGGAAAGCTATGGCAAATCTAGACAGCATACTCAAAAGCAGAGACATCACCCTGCCAACAAAAGTGCGTAGAGTCAAGGCCATGGTTTTCCCAGTTGCAACGTATGGCTGTGAAAGTTGGACCGTAAGAAAGGCTGAGCGCCAAAGAATGGAGGCCTTTGAACTCTGGTGCTGGAGAAGACTCCTGCGAGTCCCCTGGACTGCAAGGCGATCCAATGATCCAACCGGTCAGTCCTAGAAGAGATCAACCCCGACTGCTCTTTAGAAGGCCAGATCCTGAAGATGAAACTCTAGGACTTTGGCCAGCTAATGAGCAGGAAGGACTCCCTGGAGAAGGGCCTAAATCTGGGAAAGATGGAGGGCAAGAGAAGAAGGGGACGACAGAGAAGGAGGTGGCTGGATGGAGTCACTGAAGCAGGAGGCGTGAGCTTCAATGGACTCCAGAAGATGGTAGAGGACAGGAAGGCCTGGAGGAACGTTGTCCATGGGGCGGCAATGGGTCGGACACGACTTCGCAACTAACAACCACAACAACTTAACACAGCCTTGCTCAGCAATGGAAATTGTCGTCTCCGTTGGAAGACCATCTATATTTAAATTCCGGCAATGAAAACATTTCTTTAAATACTTGCTCAGTTTCAGGATCTCTAAAAGGGCAGTCACGGTCGCTGTGGACAATGGAACAACCGGCTCCGCTCGATCCAACGCGGGATTATGGGAAAAATGGTGGCCTGCCCACTCAAGTCTTACCGTCTGCTGAGAATCTACTGGAAGCCACCCGAACAATCTCCGTAGTTACGGCTGTCTGGCCTATCCCATTTTTTGAAGTTCCCACTGGAAAGTGATACTCGACAAAGAGCGTCCTAGGCGGAGAAGACATTGTGGAAATAAATGGAGGCAGTTCAACGACCTTCAGTGTTTTTAATAAGACTTGACAAAACTTTGGGAGACTTAATCCGTTCCTTAATTCATGATGCACATAAACAACAATCCTGTGAGGTGGACTGGGCTAAGAGAGAGGGACTGTCCCAAAGTCACCCAGTTGGCTTTCGTGCGTAAGGCGGGACTAGAACTCACCGTCTCCTGGTGATTGGCCTAAAGCAGTGGTGGCGATCCTATGGCACACGTGCCAGAGGCAGCACTCGGAGCCCTCTCTGTGGGCACACGCACTGTCACCCCAGCCTCGCCTCCTCCCACGGCCCCCTCATCAGCAGCCCTCCGGGCACGGCCCCCGGGCACGGCCCACACAATGCTGCCAGCCAAGGACATGGTAGCCGGGCAGCGGGGGCAAGACTCCGCCCTTGCACCCCATCGCGCGCAGATAATGCTGCAGGGTACGGGTGGAGGGCATGGCCACCATGGCGCTGCTGGGCTACCTGGGTGGTCTGTGGCGGGCCATGGAGGTGGTGGGTGGTCCAGCGGGCACGGCGGAGCAGGGACAGGAGTGGGGGGTGGTTTTTGGGCACTCTGTCTCTAAAAGGTTCACCATCACTGGCCTAAAGTCACCCAATCGCCTTTCATGCCTAAGGCGGAACTAGAACTCACCATCTCCTGGTGATTGGCCCAAAGTCATCCAGTCAGCTTTCATACCTAAGGCAGGACTAGAACTCACCGTCTCCTGGTGATTGGCCCAAAGTCATTCAGCTGGCTTTCATGCCTAAGGCAGGACTAGAACTCACCATCCCCTGGTGATTGGCCTAAAGTTATTGTTGGCTTTCATGTCTAAGGCAGGACTAGAACTCACCGTCTCCTGGTGATTGGCCCAAATTCACCCAGCCGCTTTCATGACTAAGGTGCAACTAGAACTCACGTCTCCTGGTTTCTACCCTGGTGTCTTCCCCACTAGACCGAACTTCCACCTTAAAAATGATCTTTGGAAGAGACCTGCCCCCCCACCTTATCATTTGTAGAAGCCTCTGCTCTCCGATTAAAAGAGCAATTCCCATGAGGTCTAGTGACGTGGGCAAGTTTACAGGGCGGATTAAAACTCTCACCTTCTCTTAGCCAAAGCTGGCCTGGGTGGTTTCCCACTGGGGCTCTTCGGATTGGGGGTACTCTGAGCGCTGTCCTCTGGCGGGACCCCTCTTAAGCTGTCAATCACCACTCGGGCTAGGCGGATCCGGCCCAACAAGGCCAGTCTGTCCAGGCTCAAATTGACAGCTTGGATTTCATCTGTGGACTCGGTGAGCGACGGATGAGGAGGGGAACGGCTGCAAAGAGAAACAAGGGACTGAAGAAACGTTTAAGTGAAACAGCCTTAAAACAACTCCGAGGTCTTGTTGTAATTAAAATGCTTGCGTGCATCACCAGGTGTATTACAGGTGGTCCTCGAATTACCACAGTCTGTTTAGTGACCGTTCGAAATTAGAACGGCACTGAAAAAGGTGACTTTTTTTTTTAAAAAAATTAAGTTTTATTAATTTTTGTAATTAAACAACAAATATATATATGATGCATTTATATATACAAACAATAAAAAAAATAATCCAGATCAATACCTTTTCGGAGACGCTCCACTTTCTTGTCCTTCCTCCCTCTGTTCCCACAACCTCTCCACCTTCCTCCTTTCCACCTAACTACATCCCTTCTCCCTTCTTAACCGCCTCTTCGAGTGCAGTTTGGGGTGCCAGCCGAGCATCTCCTTTTTTCAATACAATTATTATTCACCTATAACATCTAAATACATCAATTTTTATAATTTTAATCCCCTAATCCCCTTCCCCCTCCCCCCCCGACGTCCCAGAGCTGAGTACAGGATTAAACATATAATAATCCAAATTTAACCCAAACAACCCAACCATAATATAAACAAGTATAAACCTACTTTAACTCTAACATACAATCACCTTAACTATGAACTATATTTTTAACTTATATATAAAAAATATTTATAAGTAACCATAATTAATCAAAAGCTATATGGTAATTGTTCATTTCATATTTTCTCTGAATATAATCTATCCATCTTATGACCAGTTTCACACTTGCAACCGGAGCATCACTCATTGGTGGAAGTGGCCCCTTAAATTCAACTTATTTATTAAAAAAGACACCCAAAGAAAGGTATCGTGTTATTTTCCATGCTGCTAGAAGTTGTGAATTCTCCATTGCCGGAGGGTTTTAAGAAGAGATTGGACAGCCATTTGTGTGAAATGGTACATTTTTTCCCTGCCTGAGCAGGGGGTTGGACTAGATGACCTCTAAAGTCCCTTCCAACTCTGATATTCTGTTTAGTAAAAAGAAGGACCAGGGTGGACATGATAAAAGCGTTCCAATATCTCAGGGGCTGTCCCAAAGAAGAGGGAGTCAAGCTATTCTCCAAAGCCCCTGAAGGCAGGACAAGAAGCAACGGATGGAAACTCATCAAGGAGAGAAGCAACCTAGAACTAAGGAGAAACTTCCTGACAGTGAGAACAATTAACCAGTGGAACCACCTGCCTCCAGAAGCGGTGAATGCTCCAACACTGGAAGTTTTTAAGAAGAGACTGGACAGCCATTTGTCTGAAATGGTACAGGGTTTCCTGCCTGAGCAGGGGGTTGGCCTAGAAGACCTCCAAGGTCCCTTCCAACTCTGTTATTATGTATTGTCACAAAATGCTATTTTTTTGTACCGAAACAGGCACTTCAACCTACTGTATTTGGCTATCAGCTCCAGATAAGAGAAGAAAGGAGAGTCCTGGAGAAATTGTGTCCTTTACTGACCAGCAGAGATGTATACTGAAAATCTGCATTGTTCAGGTTAAAGCAGGGGTCTTCAATCCTGGCCCTTTTATGACTTGTGGACTTCAACTCCCAGTCATAAAAGGGCCAAGTTTGAAGACCCCTGGACTTCAACTCCCAGAATTCCTCAGCTAGGCCCGCTGGCTGAGGAATTCTGGGAGTTGAAGTCCACAAGTCATCAAAGGGCCAAGTTTGAAGACCCCTGGACTTCAACTCCCAGAATTCCTCAGCCTGGCACGCTGGCTGAGGAATTCTGGGACTTGAAGTCCACAAGTCATCAAAGGGCCAAGTTTGAACACCCCTGGACTTCAACTCCCAGAATTCCTCAGCTAGGCACACTAGCCTAGTTCTAAAAGGGCCAAGTTCTAAAAGGGCCAAGTTTGAAGACCCCTGACATAATGTGAGGAAAATAATGCTAACTCAGAAAGAGCTAAACTGGTGTTTCTCAACCTCGGCCATTTTAAAAGGTGTGGACTTCGACTCCCAGAATTCCTCAACCAGCATGCCTGGCTGAGGAATTCTGGGAGTTGAAGTCCACAAGTCATAAAAGGGCCAAGTTTGAAGACCCCTGGGTTAAAGGATGAGACCTGAACTGAACATCATCAGAGGCTGCACGTGGCAGAAAGAAGATTCCAGAACAACGGTTTTACCTGGCTTTTGTCTCCAAGGCCTTCCCTTTCCGCGTGCGAGGACTCGATTCTAAAGCCTTTGGTGATCTCTGCAGCTTTGTGCCCTGAGGCCGACTTAGTTTTCCAGAAGAAACAGCCTCCACCTCCTCCTCCTCGTCACTAAACATGTCACTGAAACTGCCGTCAGATTTCTGAGGAAAATAATCAAGGAAAACAAACATTACAAGGGAATACTCGTAGCTCAGGGCTAAGGTGTGGGGTCCTTGGTGCTCCCTAAGCTTGTCTCCTTCCTTGCAGAGGTTTTGTGACCCAGCTAGGGAACATTATCAGTGCTAGAAGGGAGAAGGGTGTGTGTGGGGAGGAGGAGGAGGAGGAGGAGGAGGAGGAGGAGGAGGAGGAGGAGGAGGACGACGACGACGACGACAACGACGACGACGACTGTGGGGTTCTTGATGCTCTCTGAGCTTGGTTGTTTCCTTGCAGACATTTCATGACCCAGCTAAGTAACATCATCAGTGCTAGAAGGGGGTGGTGGTGGTGGTGGTGGCGGAGGCGGAGGAGAAGGAGGAGGAGAAGGAGGAGAAGGAGAAGGAGGAGGAGGAGGAGGAGGGAGGAGGGAGGAAGAAAGAAGAAGAAGAAGAAGAAGAAGAAGAAGAAGAAGAAGAAGAAGAAGAAGAAGAAGAAGAAGAAGAAGAAGAAGAAGAAGAAGAAAATGACTATGGGGACCTTGGTGCACACACCTTTTCTACTCACCTGAGCTGCGTAGAACAGATTTTCCAAGAGACTCTGGTCGTAGTGAGGGTCGTTCAATTCACTGTCGTACAGGTGACTCGCGGGGGAAAGAGACTCGGGAGGAGAGCCCGCCACGTCCGCAAGATGATCCGGAGATAAATCAGAACTGCGGATAAAGGAAGACAAAATTCCACAGATGCACTTCTTATAAAGGCTGGTACGGTATTCTAGGTGATCCTCAAGTTACAATCATTCATTTAGTGACTCTTTAAAGCAGTGGTCTTCAAACTGGGTCCTTTGATGACTTGTGGACTTCCAGAATTCCTCAGCCAGGCACACTGGCTGAGGAATTCTGGGAGTTGAAGTCCGCGAGCATGAAGGGGCCATAGTTCCCCCATGCTGGCTCAGGAATTCTGGGAGTTGAAGTCCGCGAGTCATGAAGGGGCCATAGTTCCCCCATGCTGGCTCAGGAATTCTGGGAGTTGAAGTCCGCGAGTCATGAAGGGGCCATAGTTCCCCCATGCTGGCTCAGGAATTCTGGGAGTTGAAATCCACGAGTCATGAAGGGGCCATAGTTCCCCCATGCTGGCTCAGGAATTCTGGGAG
>NW_015386681.1:765863-789928 GCF_001527695.2 Protobothrops mucrosquamatus | reverse complement strand
AGTTCCCCCATGCTGGCTCAGGAATTCTGGGAGTTGAAGTCCACAAGTCATGAAGGGGCCATAGTTCCCCCACGCTGGCTCAGGAATTCTGGGAGTTGAAGTCCACGAGTCATGAAGGGGCCAGGTTTGAAGACCCCTGGGATGTCCAAACGTGGCAACTTTAAGACATGCAGACTTCAACTCCCAGAATTCCTCAGTCAGCCGTGACTGGCTGGGGAATTCTGGGAGTTGAAGTCCACAAGCCTTAAAGTTGCTGAGTTTGGAGATTCCTGGTTTCCAGTTACAACAGCACTGAAAAAAGGTGACTTATAACCAGTCCTCGCACTTACAACCATCACAACATCACCATGTTCTCATAATTAAAATTCAAGACACAACTGATTCGTATTTATGACCGTCACCGTGTCCCGGGGTCGTGTGATCCCCTTTTGCCACCTTCTGACATGGGGGAAGCTGGATTCACTTAATAACCACGTTAACAATTTAATAACTGCAGTGATTCACTTAACAACTGCAGCAAGCAAGGTCGCAAAAGGGGGTAAAAAAATGACTGCCTCACTTAGCAACAGAAATTTTGGGGTCAGCTGTGGTCGTAATCTGAGGACTACCCCAGGAACACAAATTTTGCAAGATTCCTGAGGCATTTTTTTTTTCAAATGGGAGCCAAACCAATATATCTCACCTGCCCAGCAGGAGCTCAATGGCTTTTTTCTCAGCATCCAAATCAAATTCCGAACATTCCCGCAATGGCTCAAGAGGGTCTTCACACATAAGGCCAGGATTCTTCAGAGTTCTGGAGATAATATTAAAATACAAAAAGGAAAGGAAGATGTGAGGAATCCGACAAAATATCAGAACCCAAAGCATTTTGTGGAGAGAAAATGTGATCCTTTAAACTAGTGAGGTTAAGAACAATACCTATATAACACAAATTAAAACAGATCGATTTTGCCTCGGCTTCCAAGTTACTCCGAAAAACCGTCACTAAGGAGAAACTTCCTGACTGTTAGAATAATTAACCAGTGGAACAACCTGCCTCCAGAAGCTGTGACTGCTCCAACACTGGAAGTTTTTAAGAAGAGATTGGACAGCCATTTGTCTGAAATGGTATAGGGGGTTGGACTAGATGACCTCTAAGGTCCCTTCCAACATTATTATTATTATTATTATTATTATTATTATTATTATTATTATTGATTATTAATCATCGCAGAGTTAGCCAGAGATTCCGACTGGATTTGGCATTTTGTCTACCTATCGAGTCCTTCCCAAGGACCTGGGATAGGCAGATGTGGATGTTTGATGGTATCACAGATCTCGTCGCAGGATGGAAGTGGTTCCTAATAAGGCCGCCTTTTGCAATTGACTAATGGCAAATTTGTCAATGCCGGTGATGGTGTCCAAGTGGGGCTCCAGTTGTTTTGGGATTGCACCCAAGGCGCCTGTCACTATTGGTACTACCCTTGCTTGCTTTTGCCACAGTCTTCCTATTTCTATTTGTAGGTCTCTGTATTTTGTTATCTCCTCCAGTTCTTTCTCGTCTATTCTGCTGTCTCCAGGCACTGCCACGTCCACTATCCAGACTTTAAACAGAAAGAATAGCTGTTAACAATTCAGGCCCCACAATACAACGTCCACGAACAGACAAACTTAAGACTTCAGGGTCTCGTCAAATTAAAATAGTAAAAGATACTGAAAGAGATAAAATACTAGGGTGGTCAAGTTGCTTACAGGCAAATGATATTTCTTGCAGATCTTCCAATGCACCATTGTTGCTACTTTGTCAGGCCGCTGCTTGTAGTCAGTCTGTGCGATCTTCTTGCAGCAGCTTACCAGGTGGTCCACTGTTTCTTCAGCTATTATTATTGTTATTGTTATGGTTGTTTGTTGTTGTTATTATTATTATTGTTGTTATTATTATTATTATTTATTAAATGCTATTATTATTATTATTATTTATTAAACCTTCCCTCCTGCCTGCCCACACTCACTTTCCAGCTTGTCGGGAGAGGTCCTGCTTTATGGAAGGTCGAACTTCGTACAGCTCTATGACGGGATCCGGATTGCCTGTCATGGCGGACACAGCCATCGCATTTCGCAAGCGGTTCCCTCGGTCCAAAAGGTCTTGGGAAGAAAGAGAAAATGAAAAACAAAATTAAAATTAAAAACAAAGGGAACCAACCGCTCCGGCTGACCGTGACCCTTTTTTCGGGATTCAAATGCAACACGGCCTTTAAAAGAGAAAAAAAAATTGAAATAAAGATAGTCCTCAATTTATGACCACAATTGAGCCCAAATTTTTAACAGTTGTTAAGTGAGTTTTGCCCAGGGGTGGGATTCAGTCAGTTCGCAACCGGTAGCTAATTTTTTTGTTGCCCGGGCCCAGAATGGATTTCCAGAAGCGGCATCCACGCAGAGAACCAGTGCCCCATTTTACGGCCTTTTTTGCCACAGTTGTTAAGTGAATCACGTGGTGGTGAAGTGAATCTGGCTTCCCCCCCATTGACTTTGTTTGCTAGAAGGTCACAAAAGGGGATTCACGTGACCCCCCCCGGGACACTTGGCAACTGTCGTAAATACGAGTCAGTTGCCAAGCACTTGAATTTTGACCCCGTGGCCACAGAGATGCTACAACGGTCCTAAGTGTGTAAAACGGTCATCAATCCCGTTTCAGTGCCGTTGTAACTTCGAACGGTTGTTAAGTGAATCCAGGTTCCCTGTTCACTCTGCTTGTTCCGGAAGGCACAAAAGGGGATCACATGATACCGCAACCATCAGAAGTACATGCCAGTTGCCAAGTGTCTGAATTCTGATCACGTGACCGTGGGCAACGCTGCAATGGTTGTAAGTCTGAAAAACCGTCCTAAGTCACTTTTTTCCCAGTGCTGTTGTACGTTCGAATGATCGCTAAATAACAGAATAACAGAATAACAGAGATGGACGGGACCTTGGAGGTCTTCTAGTCCAACCCCTTGCAGGAAACCCTATACCATTTCAGACAAATGGCTGTCCAGTCTCTTCTTAAAAACTTCCAGTATTGGAGCATTCACAACTTCTAGAGGAAGGTTGTTCCACTGGTTAATTGTCCTCACTGTCAGGAAGTTTCTCCTTAGTTCTAGGCTGCTTCTCTCCTTGATGAGTTTCCATCCATTGCTTCTTGTCCTGCCTTCAGGCGCTTTGGAGGATAGCTTGACCGCCTCTTCTTTGGGGCAGCCCCTGAGATACTGGAAGGCTGCTATCATGTCCCCCCTCGTCCTTCTCTTCATTAAACTAGACATACCCAATTCCAGCAACCGTTCCTTGTATGTTTTAGCCTCCAGTCCCCTAATCATCTTCGTTGCTCTTCTCTGCACTCTTTCTAGACTCTCAACATCTCTTTTACATCGTGTTTTCCGGTGAGACCAGTCTATCAGAGCAACATGATGTACCCAAATAATATGGGACAGAGTCTACTGCTTCTGCTTTTGCCTTTCAACTCCAATCTAGGAGCCTTCACAGGCAGTTGCTTGTGCGACCAACTATTTAAATTTAACACAGAAAAAGGGGAAAATACGTAAAACAGTTCATAGACACACACACACACACAGACACAAAACACCCCTCCACCAAGTACTCCAGAGCACACGCACACAAAATACCCCTCCACTTTGTATACCAGCGCACACACACACAAAATACCACTCCACCATGTTAAAACAGAGCGCGCACAAACACACAAAATACCCCTCCGCCTTGTATTCCACAGCGCGCACAAACATACAAGCACACAAACAAAATGGTGGTTAAGTCAAGGACTTAACCAGCTTACCTGTCAGGAGATCCTTCGTGGCTGGACTGTTGTAAGGAAGAACACGGACAGGCGGCGTGCTTTCCTTGCCTGACTTCATTTGTGCCTCTGGATCAGAGCTGTTCAAAAACACCCTTTGCGGCTTGGGATCCTTCGCGTTCAAGACGCAATTCGGATGGTGTTGAGATCCGGAAATACTCCTCGGGATATTCTCCGAGTTCTCTTGGAAATATAAGTGATCTTTTCCCCTGAAACATAAGCGCCCCGGGAAAACCAGTTCAGGCTGGATCGAGATCCCTGCGGTGGTTTCAGAAGTTGGGGTTATCTTAGTACAGGGGTCCCCAACCCCCGGGATGTGGACCGGTACCAGTCCGCGGCACGCCAGCAACCCGTCTGCACAAACAAGCAAAGCCCCATCCGTGGGAGGCAGGCAGCACACAAAACCACGCACCCTCCGGTCCGTGGGAAAACCTTTCTCCACGGAGGAGAGTGGAGAAATATTGGGAAATTAATAGCAAATAAGAACGTTATACTGTATTATTCATTAGATGACGTAAGATGGTGAGAAATAGAGTACGTTTGAATAGATAAGAGGTGAGATAATGATGATAAAGTTGGAAGGGACCTTGGAGGCCATCTAGTCCAACCTCCTGCTCAGTGTATCCTGAATATTAGACGTTGTGATGAATGGGAGAAAGGGAAATTCGGTGACTCAAAATTTGGACATTATAAACAACAAAATGTCAGATTCACATATTAGCGGGAAACTAAAAATTGGGAACAACTAATTAGGACACTGATTGTCTATAAAGACTGAAAGTTAAATAACTAGGATATGCATAAGCTAAAAATTATGGATAAATGCAAGAATGTTATCTTTATTTAATCGATATAATAAGAATTGTATTAGTTTAAATATGAGACGGTAAATACTAAGGGGAAAAGAGAGGAAATATTTAATGTGGTACTTTTAGATTTGTATTAAAGCTCTATTCTATTCTATTCTATTCTATTCTATTCTATCCTATCCTATCCTATCCTATCCTACCCTACCCTACCCTACCCTACCCTACCCTATCCTGCATTCTATTCTATTCTATTCTATTCTATTCTATTCTATTCTATTCTATTCTATTCTATCCTGCATTCTATTCTATTCTATTCTATTCTATTCTATTCTATTCTAAAATATAACATAACATGCATACACGTATATATACAATATTAAAAGCATGGCTATCCTATAAAGCCAGCAATTCTTTTTTTCCAAAAAGATAGGAAATATACAGTTTGGAACCTTTGGGGCTGATTTTTTTTAAAATCCCAGTTGAGTTAATCCCAGAAGAGTTAAAAAAAAACATACCTTGGAGTACTTGCTCTGCTGCTGCCTATGGACTCTCTTCCATGCAGGTGTGTGCCAGCTGGTCTGTGGATCTGGGACGGAGCAAGGGAGTGGCTGAAATCTGCAGCATCTTTCTTCGCATGTGTGCTGGGGACCGTGTGGCTGCTTTCGTACACATCGGACAGAGGTTCCAGATGCAGGGATATCTGCAGTGGGACATTTGAGCAAGCCTGTAAAAACAGCTCCCAATTCACACTCTATCTAACACAGGGATCTTCACACTTAGCCCTTTTATGACTTGTGGGCTTCAACTTGCAGAATTCCTCAGCCAGCAGAATTCCTCAGCCAGCGTGCCTGGCTGAGGAATTCTGGGACTTGAAGTCCAGGGGTCTTCAAACTTGGTCCTTTTATGACTCGTGGAGTTCAACTCCCAGAATTCCTCAGCCAGCGTGCCTGTCTGTCTGTCTGTCTATGTATCATTTATCTATATCTGTCATCTACCATCTCTTCATCCATAATGTCTGTCTCTGTCTATCTATCTACATCTATCTTTCTTTCTTTCTTTCCTTCCTTCCTTTCTTTTTCTTTTTTTCTTTCTTTCTTTCTTTCATCTATCTATCTATCTATCTATCTATCTATCTATCTATCTATCTATCTATCTATCTATCTATCTATCTATCTATCATTTATCTATATCTATCATCTACCATCTCTTCATCCATTATGTCTGTCTCTGTATGTCTGTCTCTGTATCTATCTACGTCTACCCACCTACCTACCTACCTACCTACCTACCTACCTACCTATCTATCTATTATTTATCTATATCTATCATCTACCATCTCTTCATCCCTCATGTCTGTCTGTCTGTCTATCTTGCTTTAATATTTTCTAAACCCTTGCACAACGTTCAACAGCCCTTTTGGGTTGTCTGCACCAATATCAGAAACCTGATCCTGAACAACTCATTTTCCAAAAGGCTCTTGTGGGGAAAAAGAGGAGAGAGAAGGAACATTGGATATATGCGCTGCCTTAAGTTATTTGTAAGAATAGTAAAAGTGGGATGCAGATAAAATGAATCCTCCAGACAACCCAAACAACTGCTTTAGAACACGGGTCCCCAACCTCCGGGTCAAGGCCCATTCGGAACCGGTCTGCGCAAGCAGTGGGTGAGCGCGTTCACGCCGCTCCACTTGCGTGAACGGCGAGGGCGCCTGCCCATGCGCAAATCTCCACACACACCAGCAACTGGTGCAAATGGAGCTACATAGGCAGAGACGTCCCACCACCAACGCCAACGGTCCACAAAACTGGAAAGGTTGGGGTCTGCTGCTTTGGAACATCCAGACTATTACTAATTAATGTCATGGTTCCGACAGATGAAACTCTTCAAAAGAACTTTAAGGCATTGTTTACCTTAAAGAATCTTTATTTTGAGTAGCATAGCATCGGCACTGGCATAAGCGAAGCCAAAATCTGAATTCCCCTCCCCTGAGTACATACTATCAAAGCACAATTCCCTCCTCCAATTCACAGTCATAAATCACATTCCCCAATTAGCTTGAAACGCAGGCTTTCCCTCCAGTTCTCCAGCCCGCCATTTCTTATCATCTCTGGTTACAATAACCTTGATTCTCACGCTAGGTTTAGTGTTGTTATGTCTAGCTGGACTCTCGTTCACATCCCCCCTCCTCCCAGCATCATCTAACTCTAAAAGGAAAAGGTAGAAGATGGCTACATCTCCGTTTGTTGTCAGTGCAAAAACATCCGATGTGAGCAGCGTTGACCTCGACATTGTGTGCATTTTAAATTGATCCCTATTTACAATATTTGGAGTTAAGGCCAGGCAACAGAGAGAGAGGAAAAAAAAGAATTTTGACTCACCTGCAGCTCTCCCATCTTTTCCGACGACGGAGAAACGATGGTGAAAAATCCACTGATTGGGTGGCTGGGGGACAGCTGAGCCAGCCCCTTGATTTGAACCCGTCCGATCGGAAGGTGGTCTGATTTGGTCATGACTTCCAGGACAAGAGCCCCCATATCTGTCGGAAGCCAGCAAAGGGGATCAAATTGGTCCAACTGGATCAGCAACACACGAATTCGAAGGGTATGGTTCTACTTCAAAACTGTATCTGTCGTATACAGTTGAACTGGGGCTGTCCTTGATGCTTCCTGAGTGGGTTTGTTTTCTTGCAGACGTTTCATGACCCAGCTAGGTAACATCATCAATGCTAGAAGAAGTGGAAGCGGTCTTGGTGGTTCCTTGGCTGGGGTGTTTGCTGTTACCTTGTCTGGCAGTTCCTTGATTGGGGTATTGTTTGCTCCTTGACCAAAGCACTAGAATATAAATTGAGAGCAAACCTCGCTCCCTACTGGTACTGATGATGTTCCCTAGTTTGGTAATGAAACGTCTGCAAGGAAACCACCGAGCTCAGAGAGCACCAAGGACCCCACAGTCCTCCTCCTCCTCTTCAAAACCTACTCCCTTGAACAAGGGTCTTCAAATTTGGCCCTTTTATGACTTGTGGACTTCAACTCCCAGAATTCCTCAGCCAGGCACATGTGCCTGGCTGAGGAATTCTGGGAGTTGAAGTCCACAAGTCATAAAAGGGCCAAGTTTGAAGACTCCTGCATTAATCCATCTTTTTTTCTTTCTTTCTTTCTTTCCTTTCTTTCTTTCTTTCCTCTTTCTTTCTTTTCTCTCTTTCTTTCTTTCTTTCTTTTCTCTTTCTTTCTTTCTTTCTTTCTTTCCTCTTTCTTTTCTCTTTCTTTTCTCTTTTTTCTTTCTTTCTTTTCTCTTTCTTTCTTCTTTCTCTCTTTCTTTCTCTTTCTTTCTTCCTTCCTTCCTTTCTTCCTTCCTCTTCAAAATCCACTCCCTTGAAGCACTGATGATGTTCCCTAGTTTGGTAATGAAATGTCTGCAAGAAAACCACCAAGCTCAGAGAGCACCAAGGACCCCAGAGTCCTCCTCCTCCTCCTCTTCAAATCCCATTCTCTTGAAGCACTGAGGATGTTCCTGTTCTATCCCAGCCTATGGCCGTCCTTGTTAAAGGCACAAGGACAAAACCCCTGTTGAGAAAATAGGTTGGAGACTCAAAAGAAAACAAACCCCTTTTAATATGGGTAACAAACCTGCCAAATAGTCCAGAAACAAAAGCAGCAAACACAATCCAAATGGAGGAAATTGTCCACACGAAACACAATGCAAAACAGAAAAGTAGTCACCGGCAATACTAACAGAACATGATCCCATGAAGTACTTTGCGACGGTGGCCTTCAGCAACCAGCACCGCCCACACCTTCCCTTTTTATAAAACAGTCCCAAGGCGTTGCCTCTCAGTGCCTTCTCCCCTGGAGTTGTCGTATTGACTGCTGCTGATCTGCTCTCGCTAATTGCCTGCGTCTACGAGCATCAATCATCATGTCCATCAGGTGTGAATCCTCCAAGTCTGACTCATTCTCCCCACACAGCTGATCTTCATCCGTAACACGACTGGAGGGCCCAGGCTCTTCATCAGACCGTGAGTCTTGTAGTTCATCAGAGCCTCCTTCTGACCCTGATGGCCCTCCAAATGCCTCCTCTACCTCCTCCTCAGATTCCCCGGACTCAACTGTTGGGAACACAGGCTGACACGGAATCACGACACTTCCCTAGTTTGGTAACGAAATGTCTGCAAGAAAACCGCCAAGAGAGCACCAAGGACGCCACAACTAATACGATTATCGCACTTCTCAATTGCACTTCACCATTTCTCTTTTCCACCCTAAAATTAGCAATTTTGTGGCCATTTCCAGAGAACCTCTGTGGACTGACCACATCCAGGGCACGCCCGTTCAACCGGTCACCCTATGAGTTGCAAAGAGCCAGCTCTTACCTGCCAGGTAAGAGGCAAACTGCTTGGGCCCACATCGCACTGGGTAGCAGGTGGTGGCGTTCAGGATTTTCTGCTCTGGCTGGGAAGCATCCTGGGAAACGAAGACGGTGCCGTTGCTGGTTTCTCCCCACCATCTCACCCGAACCAGGGACGGCGCCAGCGGCTTGGCGACCATCCACAGGATTTTGCTAACAGTCAGCTTGAGGAAGCAGCGCAGGGCTCCTTCCACCAGAGGCGGTAAACTGGTAGAAGGGGAGACATCACTGAGAGCTGAAGAGAAATAACAGAGCGCAAATTAAATTAGATTATGACTATTATGACCTCCAAAGGGCCAGAAGGCAGGAGAAGAAGCGACGGATGGAAACTCATCAAGGAGAGAAGCAACCTGGAACTAAGGAGGAATTTCCTGACAGTGAGAACAATTAACCAGTGGAACGACTTGCCACCAGAAATCACTGGAGGCTTTCAAAAAGAGACTGGACAGCCATTTGTGTGAAATGGTATAAGGTTTCCTGCCTAAGCAGGGGGTTGGACTAGAAGACCTCCAAGGTCCCTTCCAACTCTGTTATTCTGTTAATCTTCATAAACATCTCCAAAGTGCCTGAAGGCAGGACAAGAAGCAACGGATGGAAACTAATCAAGGAGAGAAGCAACCTAGAACTAAGGAGAAACTTCCTGACATTTAGAACAATTAACCAGTGGAACAACCTGCCTCCAGAAGTGGTGAATGCTCCAACACGGGAAGTTTTTAAGAAGAGACTGGTATAGGGCAGGGGTAGGCCACCTTGGCTCTTTTATGACTCGTGGACTTCAATTCCAAGAATTCCTGAGCCAGCCGTGCTGAGGGGAAAGGGAGAGGTTTCCTTCGCAGCAACAGCAGGAGAGGAACAAAAAAAGAAAGCATCTATTCCCACATCTTCTGCCCTCACTGACCTTGCCCCCCCCCGCCAGCTCACTTGGGACCCAAGGCACAACTCGAACTCAGAACCAGTTCTCAAACTTCTGCCGGTATCTGGCCCGCTGCCATTCCCCATTCCATCAATTGTGGCTCTCCTTAGAGTGCATAAAAACACATTTTCCACAAGTGGTTTCCCACCGCCTTCCTCTAGGGTCTTCCTCTCATTCTCCTGCCCTCTGGGATCTCCAGGTGGTCCCCCATCCAACTCTCCAACTGGGAAATCCTTCGCAGCAACAGCAGGAGAGGAAAAACAAAAACAAAACAAAGCATCTATTCCCACGTCTTTTGCCTTCGTTGACCTTGCTCCCCCCCCCGCCGCCAGCTCACTTGGTACCCAAGGCAGAACTCGAACTCAGAACCAGTTCTCCTGGTTATCTAGCCTGCTGCCATTCCCCATTCCATCAATTCTGGCTCTCCTTAAGAGTGCATAAAAACACGACATTTTCCCCAAGTGCTTTCCCACCACCTTCGGTGTCCCTCCCATTCTCCTGCCCTCTAGGATCTCCTGGTGGTCCCCCGTCCATCTCTTCGTCTAACTCTTAAGGAAATCCTTTGCACGAGAGGGAAAAAAAGCAAAGCGTCTCTTCCCACGTCCGAGCATTTTGCGAACCCGGGTCAGCCGCTGGGGTTGTGGGAAGGCGACAGGGACCGACCCAGCCCGGCCCCGACCTCCCTCACTCACCCGTCCGACGACGGCCGGCCCCCGGCCGGCCCGGCCCGCCTTTGCTCTTCTTCTGCTTCATCCTCGCCGCTAGGCCCGGAGCCGCTGCCTAGCAACGGGCGCCGCCGCCGCCGCCGCCGCGCGGCCTGCTGGGAAAATGGCGGGAGGGCCGCGGCCTCGAGCGGTCGCCGCTTCAACTACCACTCCCAGAAAGCTTTGCGAGGGAACATAGAGATACTAAAACTAAGTGTTAGAAACACCCAATTTGCGATAGAGCAGGGGTTTCCCCCCCCCCACACACACACTTGGAGCCATTTAAGATGGGTGGGCTTGAGGCGTGGACTTTAACATGTGTGGACTCATGTGTAGGCTTCATGTATGGCAGGGGGTCTTCAAACCTGGCCCTTTTATGACTTGTGGATTTCAACTCCCAGAATTCCTCAGCCAGACAGGCTGAGGAATTCTGGGAGTTGAAGTCCACAAGTCATTAAAGGGCCAGGTTTGAAGACCCCTGTTGTATGGACTCAGGTGATGTGGACTTCAATTCCCAGAATAGAATAGAATTACAGAACAGAATAAAAATACAGAATAGAATAGTGTAGAATAGAATAGAATTACAGAACAGAATAGAATAGAAATACAGAATGGAATAGAATAGAAATACAAAACAGAATAGAAATACAGAATAGAATAGTGTAGAATAGAATAGAATTACAGAACAGAATAGAATAGAAATACAGAATAGAATAGAACAGAATAGAAATATAGAATAGAATAGTGTAGAATAGAATAGAATCACAAAACAGAATAGAAATACAGAATAAAATAGTGTAGAATAGAATAGAATCACAAAACAGAATAGAAATATAGAATAGAATAGTGTAGAATAGAATAGAATTACAGAACAGAATAGAATAGAAATACAGAATGGAATAGAATAGAAATATAGAATAGAATAGTGTAGAATAGAATAGAATTACAGAATAGAATAGAAATACAGAATAGAATAGAACAGAATAGAAATATAGAATAGAATAGTGTAGAATAGAATAGAATTACAGAACAGAATAGAAATACAGAATAAAATAGTATAGAATAGAATTACAGAACAGAATAGAAATACAGAATAAAATAGTGTAGAATAGAATAGAATTACAGAACAGAATAGAAATACAGAATAGAATAGAACAGAATAGAAATATAGAATAGACTAGTGTAGAATAGAATAATATCTTTATTGTCAATTTAAATGTACATTAATACATTAAAATAACATTTCATTGCAGACACTTCTCCAAGGGTAACCACCTCCAACATACACTGCATAAACATGACCAAAATAAAATAATAACAATAATAATAAATAAAAATAATGATAATAGTAATAATAGTAATACATATACCCACATACACACACATATATGACTCAGAGAAACAACACAGGTATACATGGCGAAAAAAACCAATCTTGCCGGTTCAGATCCCTCTAATTATTATCTCTATGGCTCCACCAAGCCTCTCTTGGTCGGTCGAACCGCCTCCTCTTTGCCCGTACTCCGTTTTAATACTCCGCTTCCCAGGGTGCCTTTCGGCAGCTTCCGGCCGTGCGTCGCCGAGCGTGCCCCGATCGCAGTCCCGCCGGGACTGCCTTTCCCGTCCTGCCTCGGGGCCGGGAGCCCCTCCCTTCCGGGCGAGCGCGGAGGGGCTGCTGGGAGCGGCGGGCCGGCGGCTCCTTCTGGGAAGGCGGGGGCCGGATCCTCCACGCCCCTCGGCCGCTGCGCTGCTCGCCGGCCCCGCGTCCCCCTCGCCATGTCCGCCCTGGAGAAGCAGCTGCAGCTCGGCCGCCTGCCCCCGCGCCCGCCGGGCCCCGCCGGAGGCAGCGGCCAGGCCCCTCCCAAGATGCGCATGGGGTAGGACGGCGGCGGTGACGTCACGGGGGGGCCCCGCGGCGGTGACGTCACGGGAGGGAAGCGGGGAGGCCGGCGGTGACGTCATGGGTGGAGACGGCGGGGGGGCCCCTCTTCAATGGGGAGCAGAGGAAGGGGCGTGGCCCGGGGGGAGGATTGGGGGGGCTGGGAGGGGGAGAGGGAGGGGGGATGAACCTAATGCCCTGCAAGGACGCTGGATTACAACTCCCATTATCCCCTGCCAGCAGGGCCGGGGGGGGTCCCTGCGAGCCCCGTCCTCTATTCCCAATCCCATTGGATTTATTCCGTTTATAGGTCGCCCAGATCAAAATCCTGGCTTCCAAGTGAGATTAATCCTAATCCAGGGGAGGGTCTCTTCCCTCCCTGCCCCCGCCAAGCTGGATCATGGGGAGGGTCTCTTCCCTTCCCCCCCTCATCTGGACCACTCCTCATTTTGCCCCCCCCGTGGGACTGGTCCTTCTAACTTACACCCCCCCCCCTTTGAAATACCCCCCCCTTCGCCTCCCCCTCCCCAACTGCCCTCCTCCTGTCCTGCGGAGATCCCTTTCCCATCATCCCCAGCCATCCAGGACCCCCCAAACAAGCTCCCTTTGATAAGGGGGGGGTAGATCCCCAGGAGAACCAGCACCATGGACAGGGTAAACCCCCCCCACCCCAATGGACTCCCACCCCCTCCAGCCTGCCTGGAGGGGGGTTGGGAAGACCTGGATGAGAGATGCTGCGGGTGGGGGCAGGCTTGGGGGGGCAGCAATTAATATTTATATGTTACTTATAAGTAAGGATGTAGGTCTTTACATATATAGCATGTTTTAAATGTGTTATAATAATTAAATAATAATAATAATAATAATAATAATAATAATAATAATAATAAAGTTGGAAGGGACCTTGGAGGTCATCTAGTCCAACCCCCTGCTCTGGCAGGAAACCCTACACCATTTCAGACAAATGGCTGTCCAGTCTCTTAGAATAGAATAGAGTTGGAAGGGAGGCCATCTAGTCCAACCCCCTACTCGGGCAGAAAATCTTAGACCATTTCAGACAAACGGCTGTCCAGTCTCTTCTTAAAAATATATTTCTACCCTTTGAGAGGAAGCAACTAAATTTCATTTTTAATGTGTGCGTTGTGCCCACAGGAAAAAAAATGACAATAAAGGTTATCTAAAAAAAAAAGCTTATCTAATCAGTGGGGGAGGCTCCGTCTGCAGAGGTGGGTGCAAGGCACTGGGGGGCAGAGTAGCACACACCATCAGCTGGGGTGGGGGAAGCTTTGATGAGAAAAGCGGGGGGGGGGGGGGAATCCAGAAAGGATTTCTGTTTCTCCCCCCCAAAAAAGGGGGGGTATGGAAATAGAAGCCTGTGTTGCTGGGACCTGGGAGTAAAATCAGAAGGAGAGAAAGAAGAGTTATAACCTCAAGCTTGGCAACTTTAAGATGTGTGGACTTCAACTCCCAGAATTCCTGAGCCAGCATGGCTCAGCTTGGAAACCTCTTCCTTTTCCCTCAGCATGGCTGGCTCAGCTTGGAAACCTCTCCCTTTCCCCTCAGCATGGCTGGCTGAGGAATTCTGGGAGTTGAAGTCCACGAGTCATAAAAGAGCCAAGGTGGCCTACCCCTGATCTAGCCTGTATTGGTACAGGTAGCTTGAGTAGTGATTCTTTGAGTTTCAACACCGTTGGGAAAAAGGGACCTCGGACTTACGACCGTCGCAGCCTGATCACGTGATCAAAATTCAGACGCTTGTCAACTGGCTCCTATTTACGACGGTCACAGTGTCCCGGGAATCACGCCATCCCCTTTTGCGACTGACGAGCAGAGTCAAGCGGGGGAAGCCAGCTTCGCTTAACGACCGTCTGACGAGCTTATCAACCGCAGTGATTCGCTTAACAACGGTGGCAAGGAAGGTCTTAAATGGGGCAAAACTCAACAAACCTTCTGGCTTAGCGGAAGCAGAAATTTTGGGGCTCCGTTGTGGCGAGTCAAAGATTAACCTGTACAGCGCAATCAGTGACTCACAATTATCTGCTTATTTACAAGGTTAATTTTATATCGGGGTTTTAGGCGGGGTTTACAGATAGATAGATTAACGTTGGACTCTGAAACAAGGAAATTGTGCTGTTTTTTTTTTCTTGCCGAATGTCTCCGGCCTCAGATTTCTCTCTCCCAATCTTCCAAATTTGGCCTGGCTATCCTGAAGTTAAGTAGTAGTAGTAGTAGTAGTAATAATAATAAGAAGAAAAAGAAGAAGAAGAAGAAGGAAGACAGACAGACAGACAGACTGTGGCAAAGGCAAGCAAGGGTGGTACCAATAGTAATAGGCGCCTTGGGTGCAATCCCAAAACAACTGGAGCTGGTGAACTTGTGGTAGTAGCCGTAACTGTTTAAGCGGTAATCAGTTAACGTTTTCCGCCGGAATGATCCTTGGCGAAGGTAGGACGCTGCTCTAGACATTATGGTAGTTTGTAGGTGTAGACGGATAGGGTCCAGGACCCATTGGACTCGATAGGTAGACAAAATGCCAAATCCAGTCTGAACATCTGGCTGACTGTGCGATGATCCATATAATAATAATAATAATAATAATAATAATAATAATAATAATAATAATAATAATAATAAAATAACAATAAAGATATCTGATAGGAGAAAATATTTGTAGCTTGCAGCTGAACTGTGGGATCCTTGGTGCTCTCTGAGCTGGGTGGTTTTCTTGGAGACGTTTCATGACCCAGCTAGGTAACATCAGTGCTAGAAGGGACGAGGAGGAGAAGGAAGAGGAAGGAAAGAAGGAAGGAAGGAAGGAAGGAAGGAAGGAAGGAAGGAAGGAAGGAAGGAAGGAAGGACTGTGGGGTCCTTGGTGCTCTCTGAGCTGGGTGGTTTTCTTGCAGACGTTTCATGACCCAGCTAGGTAACATCATCAGGGCTAGGAGGGACGAGGAGGAGAAGGAAGGAAGGAAGGAAGGAAGGAAGGAAGGAAGGAAGGAAGGAAGGAAGGAAGGAAGGAAGGAAGGAAGGAAGGAAGGAAGGACTGTGGGGTCCTTGGTGCTCTCTGAGCTGGGTGGTTTTCTTGCAGACGTTTCATGACCCAGCTAGGTAACATCATCAGTGTTAGAAGGAGGAGGAGGAGGAAGTTGATTGTGGGACCCTTGGTGCTCTCTGAGTTTGCTGGTTTTCTTGCAGACGTTTTATGATCCAGCTAGGTAACATCCTCAGGGCTAGGAGGGAGTGGGTATGCAGAGAGGAGTGCTTCATTTTAGGACCTTTTTCGCACCGTTGCTATGCGAATCACTACACATTTGTAAGCAAATCCAGCTTCCCCCGTGGAATGTGTTTGTCAGATGCTAGCTGGGAATTGTGACCCGGGACACTGCAGCCTTCCTACACCCATGTCAGTTGCCAAGTACCTAAATATTGATCGTTGGATCGTGGGGATGCGCAATGGCTGTAAGTGAAAAACGGTCAGTCCCTTTGTTCAGTTGTCGTTGTAGCTTCAAACTGTCACTAAATGAATTTTTTCTAAGTTGAGGACTACCTGTATAACCACTTACTACAGCACCGATATATCTCTGTATTACTGATGATGTTTCCTAGCTGGATAATGAAATGTCTGCAAGAAAACAAGCTCAGAGAGCACCAAGGATCTCAATGACCACCACCACCTCCTCTTCTTCCTCTTCCTCTTCCTCTTCCTCTTCCTCTTCCTCCTCCTCCTCCTCCTCCTCCTCCTCTCCACAATCCCCCTCCCTTCTGAAATGTCTGCAAGAAAACCACCCAGCTCAAACAGCACCAAGCACCCCACAGTCCTCCTCCTCCTCCTCCTTCCTATCACCACCCCCACTCCTCCTCCTCCTCCTCCTCCTCTCCACAACCCCCACTCCCTTGTAGCACTGATGAAGTTCCCTAGTTGGGTCATGAAACATCTGCAAGAAAACCACCAAGCTCAGAGAGCACTAAAGACCTCACAGTCATTCTCCTCCTCCTCCTCCTCCTCCTCCTCCTCCTCCTCCTCTTCCTCTTCTCCACAATCCCCCCTCCTTTGTAGCACTGATATTGTTACCTAGTTGGGTCATGAAACGTCTGCAAGAAAACCACCCAGCTCAGAGAGCACCAAGGACCCCACATTCCTCCTCCTCCTCTTCTTCTTCCTCCTCCTCCTCCTCCTCCTCCTCCTCCTCCTCCTCCTCCCTTCTAGCACTGATGATGTTACCTAGTTGGGTCATGAAACGTCTGCAAGAAAACCACCAAGCTCAGAAAGCACCAAGGACCCCACAGTCGTCGTTGTCGTCGTCGTCGTCGAGGAGGAGGAGGAGGTCCTCCTCCTCCTCCTCCTCCTCCTCCTCCTCCTCCTCCCTTCTAGCACTGATGATATTACCTAGTTGGGTCATGAAACCTCTGCAAGAAAACCACCCAGCTCAGAAAGCACCAAGGACCCCACAGCCCTCCTCCTCTTCCATCATTAATTTTCCCAAGGGGTCTCATGGGAAACTGGGACTGCCAAACCAACAAGGGAGTGAAGATGTGTAGGCATTCATGCCTGCATAAACATAAATGGAAAAAAACCCAAAAAAGTTGCCTTCACAATAAAAAGCAAACCGCGCTGGCTGGACAGGGACCGCCAAAGGGCCGGAGCTGGCCCGGGGGCCATCAAACGCCCAGCTCTCTTTTAGACTCGCCTTAAGAAAAAATAAAATCAAAATTAAAAATCAAAATTAAATGCCTTCTTTTCTTTTTTTAGGCCTGGCAGGAAGCGTGATTACAGTCCGGTTTCCTGGAACCAATATTTCGAATCTATGGAAGATGTGGTGGTCGAGACGGACTCCGGCCAGGATATATCCTTTCCTTTGGGCCGCTGGTTGATTTACTCCAGTTGCAGAACCCTCCACGGGGCAGTCAAATATTTAAGGCTAAGGATTCTCCCAGCTCCGTTTAAGGACACATTTCGTCCTTGCTAGACAGGAACGGCTTTCAAATTAAAACTGCAAAACCATTGTAGGCCAGCCATTGCTTCCTTTTTTTTAAATATTGTGTACCTTGGTACTCATCCTTAACTGGTCCCCAAAACGAGGAGTACACAGACATTTTTCCCATAAGGAATAATGGAAATAAATTTAATTCGTTCCCAAACCAAACAACACGCCCATTTTGAAGGCAATATGTAAAAAGACAGGGTTGCACGTATTTTGCAGGAGAAATAAAGCTAACAATTAATAAACAGTTAAAAAGGAAGAAAAACTTTACTTTGATTGGAGGTCTCCTGCTTTGGGCAGGGGGTTAACAGAATAACAGAGTGGGAAGGGACCTTGGAGGTCATCTAGTCCAACCCCCTGCTCAGGCAGGGAACCCTATACCATTTTGGACAAATGGCTGTCCAGCCTCTTCTTAAAAACTTCCAGTGTTGGAGCATTCACCGATTCTGGAGGCAGGTGGTTCCACTGGTTAATTGTTCTCACTGTCAGGAAGTTTCTCCTTAGTTCCAGGTTGCTTCTCTCCTTGATGAGTTTCCACCCGTTGCTTCTTGTCCTGCCTTCAGGGGCTTTGGAGAACAGCTTGACTCCCTCTTCTTTGGGGCAGCCCCTGAGATACTGGAAGGCTGCTATCATGTCCCCCCTCGTCCTTCTCGTCATTAAACTAGACACACCCAATTCCAGCAACCGTTCCTTATATGTTTTAGCCTCCAGTCCCCTGATCATCTTAGTTGCTCTTCTCTGCACTCTTTCTAGAGTCTCAGCATCTTTTTTACATCGTGGTGACCAAAACTGGATGCCGTATTCCAAGTGTGGCCTTACCAAGGCATTGTAAAGTGGTATTAACACTTCACATGATCTTGATTCTCTCCCTCTGTTAATGCAGAGGGATAGAATCCAGGTTGGTCTAGAAAACCACCAAGGTCCCTTCCATCCTTAGGATTTTATCCTAAGTGTAGTAGTATTATATCTCCCTCTCCTTTTTTTCCCCTAAACCTCAAGTCTTTCCAAAGAAGGTTGTCGCATCCTTAACTGTTCATACACTTTTCGAGTTTACAAGAGCGGGTCTGAGGGTCCCCTGTTGCTGCTTCTACACGGCGGAGGCCACTCGGCTCTCTCCTGGGCTGTCTTCACGGTACGTCCCTTCCTTCCTTCCATGTGTGTGGCTTGGTCAGATTTTTAAAGACCCCCATTTACCCCCCCAGAAAGACTCTGGGCACGCAGCTATATAGGGTGGGCTCGACTTACCACCACAGTTCAGCCCCAAATTTCCTTTGGTAAGTACAAATATTTATAATATTTATATTGATGTGTTACTTAGATGTAAGGGTGTAAGTCTATACATATGTTATAATATGTTTAAATGTGTGTTATGCATGTGTACACTTGAGAGCATAAATCTCATTTTTAATGTGTGCCATTGTGCCCACAGTAAAAAAATGACAAGAAAGATTATCATCTGTCTGTCTGTCTGTCTATCTATCTCATTTCTGTCTATCTATCTCATTTCTATCATTTATCTAATTTCTATCAAATTTCTTATCTATCATCTATCTATCTATCTATCTATCTATCTATCTATCTATCTATCTATCTATCTATCTATCTATCTATCTATCTATCTATCTATCTATCATCTATCTTCTATCTCCCATCCTTCCTTCCTTCCTTTCTTTCTTTCTTTCTTTCTTTCTTTCTTTCTTTCTTTCTTTCTTTCTTTCTTTCTTTCTTTCTTTCTTTCTTCCTTCCTTCCTTCCTTCCTTCCTTCCTTCCTTCCTTCCTTCCTTCCTTTCTTATCTAATTTCTATCTATCTTCTATCTATCTACGGTATCTGTCTGTCTATCTGTCGTCCTCGACTTACCACATTTCATTTAGTGACCATTCAAAGTTACAACAGCACTGAACAGCTTTCCTTCAGACATTATGTATGCTTCATCACTGGGTGCTTCATCTCCTGCTTGAGCAGGGGGCTGGACTAGCAGACCTCCAAGGTCCCTTCCACTCGATTCTGATGCTGAAAAAATAGTGACTTACGAGCATTTTTCACACCACCGTTGCAGCCTCCCCGTGGTCGCGTGATCAAAATTCGGAGGCTTGGCACCTGACTCGCGTATTTATTTAGGAGTCAGTTGGATGCTTTGTCGGCTGGGGAATTCTGGGAGTTGAAGTCCACACGTCTTCCCGTTGCCCAGGTTGAGAATTGCTGGGCTGGATCATTCTTGGGGTCTCATCCTGTCTACAAGGGTGGGACCTTAACTCCTTAAGAGCTCTACCTCTATCCCTCCGATTTTATAACTATCTGAGTCCTTTTTTTTTTTTAATCTCTTCCTGCAGGCTGCCATTGTCAACCGTATCCAGTGCAGGATCGTTGCTTTGGATCTAAGAGGACACGGTAAGGCAGAGGCCCCCAACCAATATAATAATTAATGTAATGTAATGTAATATAATAATATAAATATATGATATAATAATATATAATATAATTATAATATATAATAATATATAATTATATAACATATATACATACATACATACATACATCATATATATATTATATATGATTATATATATCATATAATCATATATAATATATTATATACACTGGAAGTTTTTAAGAAGAGACTGGACAATCATTTGTTCGAAATGGTATAGGGTTTCCTGCCTGAGCAGGGGGTTGGACTAGATGACCTTCAAGGTCCCTTCCAGCTTGATTCTGAATTGAATTGAATTGGATATATGTAGTCTGATGAAAAGTAGGACCAGGGGGGACATGAGAGCAGCCTTCCAGTATCTCAGGGGCTGCCCCAAAGAAGAGGGAGTCAAGCTATTCTCCAAAGCGCCCGAAGGCAGGACAAGAAGCAACGGATGGAAACTAACCAAAGAGAGAAGCAACCTAGAACTAAGGAGAAACTTCCTGACAGTTAGAACAATTAACCAGTGGAACCACCTGCCTCCAGAAGCGGTGAATGCTCCAACACTGGAAGTTTTTAAGAAGAGACTGGACGGCCATTTGTCCGAAATGGTATAGGGTTTTCTGCCTGAGCAGGGGGTTGGAATAGATGACCTCCAAGGTCCCTTCCAACTTTATTATTATCATTATTATCATCATTATTATTATTATTATTATTATTATTATTATATAATGAAGAATTTGTAGGGCCATAAAATAGAGAAAATCCTCAAAAACGAAGAAACCAAATGCTTGCTTATCTATTTATAAAAATTTATTTGCCACCCACATCGTATCCCAGGACTCTGGGCGATTTCAGAATTCAAACAGACAGGCGCCTGTCATATCACACCCCAGACTTAACAACTAGAAGACACAAAAGTCTGGACGGTGGACGTGGCGGTAGCTGGAGACAGCCAAAGAGAAGAAAGAGAACTGGAGAAAAATCACAAAACACAGAGACTTGCAAAAAGAAATAGAACGGTCAACGCCTTTTGCCCCTCGTCTGATTTAATTCAGATGCAATCCAGTTTTGGTCAATAAGGGCATAGAGGAGAAATGATTTTAATTCTGGTTAACACTTCTTTTCATTTGAGCTGCTTTTGTTGTTACAGGTGAGACAACAGTGCGTAATCCCGAAGACCTGTCTGCAGAAACAATGTCCAAGTATGTGGCTCCATAATTTTTTTTGGGGGGGAAAGGGGGTGTTTTAAGGTTGCTGGGGAATTCTGGGAGATGAAGTCCCCGAGTCTTAAAGTTACCACGTTTGGAGATCCCTAGTGGCTAGGGAATTCTGGGAGATGAAGTCCACGAGTCTTAAAAGTTGCCAAATTTGCAGATTCCTGATGGCTGGGGAATTCTGGGAGATGAAGTCCCCGAGTCTTAAAGTTACCACGTTTGGAGATCCCTGGTTGCTGGGGAATTCTGGGAGATGAAGTCCACGAGTTTTAAAAGTTGCCAAATTTGCAGATTCCTGATGGCTGGGGAATTCTGGGAGATGAAGTCCACGAGTCTTAAAAGTTACCACGTTTGCAGATCCCTAGTGGCTAGGGAATTCTGGGAGATGAAGTCCACGAGTCTTAAAGTTACCACGTTTGGAGATCCCTAGTGGCTAGGGAATTCTGGGAGATGAAGTCCACGAGTCTTAAAAGTTGCCAAATTTGCAGATTCCTGATGGCTGGGGAATTCTGGGAGATGAAGTCCACGAGTCTTAAAAGTCATCAAGTTTGGATACTCCTGTGCTAGGAGACCAGTGGGCTTCCTTGGGCAGTTGGGAGAGCGAGCAAGATGGGTCTGGGGTTCCCATCCAGCAGGACCACAGCTTATGTTCTCCCATTCTTATGTTTTTTCTAGAGACGTTGGCAACGTGGTGGAAGTCATGTATGGCGACCTCTGCCCTCCCATTATGCTGATTGGGCACAGCATGGGAGGAGCCATCGCTGTCCACACAGCCGCGTCCAATCTGGTGCCAAGCTTGTTGGGCCTCTGTATGATTGACGTTGTGGAAGGTAAGTTGCCACCATTTTCTCCTCTAAACCAGGGGTCTTCAAACTTGGCCCTTTGATGACTTGTGGACTTCAACTCCCAGAATTCCTCATGCCTGGCTGAGGAATTCTGGGACTTGAAGTCCACAAGTCATCAAAGGGCCAAGTTTGAAGACCCCTGCTCTAGACCAACTTCTCCTAACCTTGCAGCAGGCGTGATACATGTCAGTTTGTTTAATACCAGACATCCCTCTGTCATTGGTGTAGGGACAGCTATGGATGCCCTCAACAGCATGCAGAATTTCCTCCGGAGTCGCCCCAAGACGTTCAAATCTCTGGAAAACGCCATCGAATGGAGGTAATGCATGAACCATGATGGTTGAACCATTAGGTTAGGTTAGATTAGGTTGGGTTGGGTTGGGTTGGGTTGGATTGAGTTGGGTTGGGTTGGGTTGGGTAAGGTTGGGTTGGATTAGGTTGGGTTGAGTTGGATTGGGTTGGGTTGGATTAGATTGGGTTGGGTTGGGTTGGGTAAGGTTGGGTTGGATTAGGTTGGGTTGAGTTGGATTGGGTTGGGTTGAGTTGGATTAGGTTGGGTTGGGTTGAGTTGGATTAGGTTGGGTTGAGTTGGGTTGGGTTGGGTTGGGTAAGGTTGGGTTGGATTAGGTTGGGTTGGATTGGGTTGGGTTAGGTTGGATTAGATTGGGTTGGGTTAGGTTGATTTGGATTGAGTTGGATTGGGTTGGGTTGGGTTCGGTTGGCATTGACAAAATCCCCATTAGTCAATTGCAAAAGGCAGCTTGACTCAAATCAGCTGACATCCTGCGACGAGACCTTTAACACCATCAAACCACCACATCTGCCTCTCCCAGGTCCTTGAGAAGGACTTAATAGTTGGGTGAAAAAAATGCCAGATCCAGTCTGAACACCTGTCCGACTGTGTGACAAGCCAAAGTAATAATAATAATAAAAATAAAACTAGAGCCAGTTGTTCCATGTTAGCTACTCTGCCTTCCTCTGAGAGGGGACAGGTGGGACTTAAAAAAATTCAAGGTAAACCACCTTTGCTAAAAAAAATAATAAAAAATAAAGGAAAGTTAAAACAACACTTACGAATTCCGCATTGGTGATGGCTGGTCTTTTTTCCTTTTTTTTTTCTCCTAGTGTGAAGAGTGGGCAGATCAGAAATCTCGAATCAGCCAGAGTATCCATGCTCGGCCAGGTCAAACAGTACGTCGACTTTATAAAACTTCCTTCCCTGCCTTCTTACGTCCTTGGAAACCCTTTCATCTGTGCCCTTTTGCCAAACCTCTTCCTTGCTTTTCAAAAACTTGAAATGCTTTAAAATGTGTAGACTTCAACCGGCTAGGGAATTCTGGGGGAGTGTAGAGCTGTGGCTGGTCTCTGTGCTCATTGTTTGCTTGCAGACGTTTCATGACCCAACTAGGTACCATCATCAGTGCTAGAAGGGAATGGGGTTTGCACATTTGGTTTTTCTTGCCTAAATGTAGAACCTTTACTTTTTTCACCCTTGAATTTCATTGTGTTAGATAGCGCCCAGTATTCAAGTCTGTCCAGATCCTCCTGTATCCTAAGCCCGTCTTCTGGAGTGTTGGTTATTCCTGCCAGCTTGGTGTCATCTGCAAATTTCATGAGTTCCCCATCTATCCCCTCATCCAAATCTTTGATGAAGAGGTTGAAGAGCACTTTCCAGGGTTTTCTCATTTTTTTCTGCGCTTGCCAATCTCGACGTCTGAATTAAACCTCCTTGCTTTGTTTCAGGTGCGAAGAAGCCCCGAGTCCCGGGGACGCCAAAGCCATTGTGGAAGGAATTATAGAGGAGGAGGAGGAAGAGGAGGAGGAGGAGGGTGAAAACGGGGAATCCCTGAACAACAAGAAGAAAAATGACAACGTGGAAGTAATAATAATAATAATAATAATAATAATAATAATAATAATAATAATAATAATAATAATAATAATAATAAAAAAGTTGGAAGGGACCTTGGAGGTCATCGAGTCCAACCCCCTGCTCAGGCAGGAACCCTACACCATTTCAGACAAATGGCTGTCCAGTCTCTTCTTAAAAACTTCCAGTGTTGGAGCATTCACCGCT
>NW_015386681.1:737494-765763 GCF_001527695.2 Protobothrops mucrosquamatus | reverse complement strand
GGTTCCACTGGTTAATTGTCCTCACTGTCAGGAAGTTTCTCCTTAGTTCTAAGTTGCTTCTCTCCTTGATGAGTTTCCATCCGTTGCTTCTTGTCCTGCCTTCAGGCGCTTTGGAGAATAGCTTGACTCCCTCTTCTTTGGGGCAGCCCCTGAGATACTGGAAGACTGCTGTCATGTCCCCCCTCGTCCTTCTCTTCATTAAACCAGACGTACCCAATAACAGCAAACGTTTTTCGTTTTTCTGTCCCCGGTTTTTTCCCCCCAATTTCATCTGTCAGGACCGTGACAAGGAGGCTTCTCCAGGTTGGTTGAATATTTTTCCCTTTTTTCTCTTAACTCTCCAGATCAAGAAAGAAGCTGCCTACACTTGGCGGATCGAACTGGCCAAAACGGAGAGATACTGGGACGGCTGGTTCAGGGGCCTCTCCAACCTATTCCTCAATTGCCCTGTTCCCAAACTGCTGCTTTTAGCAGGTAGGTAGGTAGGTAGGTGGGGCTGCCCTCCCCCCCCTCCTCTTTTCTTTCCTTCCTCCTTCCAGAAATCCATCCCATCACTCTGCAGGCTGGTTGGGAGAGGCTCAAGACGGTTGCCTGCCCTGCTGATTGTTTATTGGTGCAGTTATTTAAATCCCACCTTTTATTATTTTGACACAAACGATGCAAAGGGGCGAACAGGGTCCAAGGCACCTTCCTAGCACGGATTTTTCGTTGTGTTTTGCTAGATGGGCTTGTCCGTGAGTATGTATAGGTTAGAAAGAGAGAGAGAGAGAAAAGAGGAAAGGATAGATAGATAGATAGATAGATAGATAGATAGATAGATAGATAGATAGATAGATAGATAGATAGATAGATAGATAGATAGGAAAGAAGGAAGGAAGGAAGGAAGGAAGGAAAAGAAAAAGAAACAAAGAAAAAAAGAAAGAAGGAAAGAAAGAGAAAGGGAAGGAAGGAAGGAAGGAAGGAAGGAGATGGACTAATGCAGGGGTCTTCAAGCTTGGCCCTTTTATGACTTGTGGACTTCAGCTCCCACGCTGGCTGAGGAATTCTGGGAGTTAAAGTCCACAAGTCATCAAAGGGCCAAGTTGAAAGACCCCCTGGACTTCAACTCCCAGAATTCCTTAGCCAGCATGCCTGGCTGAGGAATTCTGGGAGTTGAAGTCCACAAGTCATCAAAGGGCCAAGTTTGAAAACTCCTGAACTTCAACTTCCAGAATTCCTCAGCTAGGCATGCTGGCTGAGGAATTCTGGGAGTTGAAGTCCACAAGTCATCAAAGGGCCAAGTTTAATGACCCCTGGACTTCAACTCTCAGAATTCCTCAGCTAGGCACGCTGGCTGAGGAATTCTGGGAGTTGAAGTCCACAAGTCATCAAAGGGCCAAGTTTAATGACCCCTGGACTTCAACTCTCAGAATTCCTCAGCTAGGCACGCTGGCTGAGGAATTCTGGAAGTTCACAAGTCATCAAAGGGCCAAGTTTGAAAAACCCCTGGACTTCAACTCCCAGAATTCCTCAGCCAGGCACACTGGCTGTGGAATTCTGGGACTTGAAGTCCACAAGTCATAAAAGAGCCAAGTTTGAAGACCCCTGCATTTATGGATATTGAGTGGAGAAAGATGGATGATACGGATCAATGGATGGATGGAGAGAGAGAGAGAGAGAGAGAGAGAGAGAGAGAGAGATAGGAGATATAGATAGACAGATTCAGATAGAGAATTCAGAAATGTAAAGAATAAATTCAAAATTTGGCAAGACCCTCGGATTAACATATGGGTGCCTTCCCCTCTTTCCTTCCCCATCCATTTCTAGGTGTTGACAGACTGGATAAAGATCTGACTATTGGCCAAATGCAAGGTAAAGATTCTCAGCTTTCCGTTCCAGGATCGGTTTTAACAAGGCTTCATTTCAAAGAACTCAATTTTTTCCCCGCTGACCAGACGCCTCCGATGCCGAGCTTTTTTAAAACATTCTTTCATTCATTCGATAAACATAAAAGGCTATTTTCTGATGAATTCTCTGGATTCACAAAGGATAAAAGATGCCTCTTAAAGCCCTGATTTTCCCAAATGGGTGTGCTTTAATCACTATAACGTGGGTAAACATTGAAAGAGACCCGTGGAAGTGTGTAGTAGCCCCAAATCAGGAGTCTGATAGCCTTTTTCCAACTAATCACGGTTATTAAAAGGCATCAGCTTTGGATAAAGTTGGTTAGTCAGAAAAGGGGCTTCTGGATTCTTGATTTTTGTCATCAATGCAGTTTCTTGCTGCATTATCAACCGATAACAGTCGTCTTCTGGGTATTTGTTATACGTGGCGTTTGAACTTTGGTGCTTGGTATTTGCGTATCTGTTTTAGACCACACCGATAATTTAATCATTTTAATCATTTTAATTTAATAATTTTAAAAAGAAAACCCAGCCCTTTTATAGCCATGTTGGCAGCCAAAGGGATCCTCCCTAATCCTCTGGGTGGCCCAAAGAGACAGCTCTCCACGTTCGTTACGCAAAGGCCCGTCTTCTCCTTAACTTGGCCATTTTGAATTTTTCTTGCCCTTTGTGTGGACTTCATCCCTGCCAATTTTGTTTTTTAACCAAGGATTTGTGAATTCACCCAGATTTAGCGGCATCCCACCATCCTGTGTCTCATGTTGTTTTTTTAAAAAAAAATAACTTTATTTCTGCTTTTGAGTCATTCGTTAATTGTAGGCCAGTCCCTGCAGTCAAGTCAGTTTTTTATTTATTTTGTTTTGTATTTTATTTTATTATTTTATATTATATTTTATTATTTCATTTTTATGTATTTTATTATTATTTTATTTAATTTTATACTTTAACTTTCACTTTATTTTGTTTTTTTATTTTTCTTCTATATTTTATTTTTTATTTTATTGCAGTATTTTTATTTTCATTTATACTTTCATTTTCTTCTCATTTTCTTTTAGTTTCTTTTTTACTTTCTTTTATTTTTAGTTTCCTACAATTTATTTTATTTTTTATTTTTGTTTATTAGCGTTTTTATTTTCATTTATATTTTCATTTATATTTTTCTTATTTTCTTTCAGTTTTTTTCTTTTTCTTTTTTCTTTTTTTCTTATTTTTAGTTTCTTCTATATTTTATTTTTTATTTTCGTTTATTACAGTATTTTTATTTTCATTTATATTTTCTTGTTTTCTGTTTCTTTTTTATTTTCTTTTTCTTTTTTCTTTTCTTTTCTTATTTTTAGTTTTTTCTATATTTTATTTTATTTTTTATTTTTGTTTATTACAGTATTTTTTTTATTTTTTATTTTTATTTTCATTTATATTTTCTTTGTTTCATTATTTTATTTTTATTTTATTATTTTTTAGTTTCTTCTATTTTTTATTTTATTTTTTATTTTATTACAGTACTTTTATTTTCTTTTATAGTTTCTTTTTTCCTTTCCTTTTTTCTTTTTTCTTTTATTGTTTTTTAGTTTCTTTTATATTATATAATTCATTTTATTTTAATTTAATTTTAGACCAACCATCTTCCCTCCAAGGTGACTCCTATCTTATTTTCTCAATTGGGGAGAGTTACTGGGCTGAACGGGTGAAGCTGGCCCCAAATTACCTAGCTAGGCTCTGTGCCCAAGGCAGAACTCGAACTCACAATTTCCCGGTTTCTTGCCCGATGCCTTAACCTCTGGTGCAACCTGGCTCTCTTCTCTCTTACATGCAGGGAAATTCCAGATCCAGGTCCTCCCACAGTGTGGCCACGCAGTCCATGAGGATGCTCCGGACAAAGTGAGTAGCGTGGTCATTTGCCTTCAGCGGGGACAATTAACCAGTGGAACAGCTTGCCACCAGAAATTGTGGGTGCTCCAACACTGGAGGTCTTTTAAGAAGAGACTGAACAGCCATTTGTCTGAGATGGTATAGGATCTCCTGCTTGAGCAGGGGGCTGGACTAGATGACCTCCAAGGTCCCTTCCAGCTCTATGTTGATTCTGATTCTAGGTTACCATGTCAGGCTTGTTCAAGGGGCAGCCTAAGCTAGTTTCCCTCAGCCCCCAGAATTCCCTAACCAGGAGGGCTGTTGTTTTGGTCACCACGATGTAAAAAAGACGTTGAGACTCTGGAAAGAGGGCAGAGAAGAGCAACAAAGATGATTAGGGGACTGGAGGCTAAAACATAGAAGGAACGGTTTCTGGAATTGGGTATGTCTAGTTTAATTTTATTTATATATATATATATTGAATTTATATACCGCCCTATCTCCCTTACGGGACTCAGGGCGGTGAACAGGCGATAATAAAAACCACAATAAATATACACAAATTTCTGTCTAAAATCAAATTAAATAACAAATTAAATAAACTTCACAAATAATGAAGAGAAGGACGAGGGGGGACAGGATAGCAGCCTTCCAGTATCTCAGGGGCTGCCCCAAAGAAGAGGGAGTCAAGCTATTCTCCAAGGCACCTGAAGGCAGGACAAGAAGCAACAGGTGGAAACTAACCAAGGAGAGAAAAAAAATAGGAATAAGGAGAAATTTCGCGGCATTGAGAATAATTAACCAGTGGAACAGCTGGCCTCCAGAAATTGTGGGCGCTTCATCACTGGAAGTTTTTAAGGAGAGACTAGACAGCCATTTATCTGGAATGGCATAGGGCTTCCTGCCTGAGCAGAGGATTGAACTAGATGACCTCCAAAGTCCCTTCCAACTCTGCCGTTCTCTTATTCCCTTAAATGTTCTCTGGAAACCACCCTCAGTCCTTCAGTTGGCAAAGCTGGACCAGGTTTGTGTGAATGGTCCCTTTGGGTGAGAGCAAGGAAGGTGCAGAATGCAGAGGCCCCATATTGTTGGGGAGGGTCTGTCCCAAAGAAAGGGGTAGACCCTCCTTCATCTCTGCCACCCCCCATCTCTTTCAGGTAGCGGAAGCCGTGGCGACGTTCCTGATCCGTCACAGGTTTGCAGAGCCCGTCGGTGGATTTCAATGGTAAGGCTGGCGGTTGGGGTCAATGTGGGGAAACCCCCAGATGTGTTGAGCTGTTAGTTTGGGGGGAGGAGGGAAATGTGGAAATCGCCACCCCCCCCAAAATAAGAGGGGAGCTTGGAGAAACGAGCTGGTGTGAAGAGCTGTACGTAGAGTCCTCGGCTTACATTTAGTAACCGTTCAAAGTTACACTTACGACCGTTCCAGCATTCCTCGCAATCACGTGATTTACATTCAGAGGCTTGACAACCGACTCACATTTATGACGGTCGCAGCGTCCCGGGCTCACGTGAGTCCCCTTTTGCGACCGTCCGACAAGTCAAGTCACTGGGGAAGCCAGATTCACAACTGCAGGGATTCACTTAACAAGCGCAGCGAGGACGGTTGCGAAACGGGGCAAAGCCTACGCAACAACGGTCTTACGCACAAAAACTCACTCGGCAACAGAACCCTTTTGAGTTCAGTCGTGCTCGTAAGCCGAAGACGATCTGCAATCCACGGTGGGCGTCTTCACACAAGACGGGAACCCTAAATCAAGGTGGAGCAGCTACTACGTCTCCTCTGTCAGGAGTCAAAATCTGGCAGCTACTTGCCTCCTCCTTTCAATCTTGCCATTAGAGTAAGGGGGTGGGGTGTTGTTGTTTTTGAATGGTTTAGTTAGAGCAAGACTTTTCAACCAGTGGTAGGGGTACCACCTGTGGTACATTGGCACCTGGCAGGGGGTACGCGAGCATCCTAGAAAAGTGGTAGCGGGGGAGGGGAATGAGCTGAACCGGTGGCAGCACCGCACAAGCCTGAGCGAGAGACGGCTGGAGCTGCAGGGCTGTCAGGGCTCAGCGGAAGCCCCAGGATCAGCGCCAGGATCCAGCTGGAGCTCGGCGCTGATCCTGGCACTTCCGCTGAGCCCAGAAGAAGCGCCGATCAGCTGGAATGTTGCAGCATCTCCAGGGTCTTGTGATCTACATTCAGATGCTTGGCAACTGATTCATATTTATGACGGTCCCAGGGTCATGTGAAGGGACCCAAACCTGCTGCAACCACCCAGCAGACGGGGGGGGGGGGAATATAAACCAAACACCCCCCACCCCAGCCCCGCTGCCAATCCTCAACAGAAATGCTCACAACAATGGAAACCTCGGACAGGAGGAAGAGCGCGGGCGGGCAGGCAGGGGTCTTGCTCAGCTGTGGCTTGGGGGGCACTTTTTTCAGTGCCATTGTAACTTCGAACAGTCACTAAGCGAACTGTTGTAAGTTGAGGACTACCTGTACTTTATCACTTTTTTCCTTTTTTCCTTTTTTTGGGGGGGGGTCATCAAGTTTTTGACACCTTGCTAGGCGACTGGTGGTACTCGGATGTTGCCATATCCTAAATGTGGTACAATGGGTGAAAAGGTTGAAAAGCCCTGTAATTAGAGAAACTAAATTTCTCCAGTTCTACTGAAGTGTGCCGAGAGGCCCGCAGTCTGGAAAGCTTTTAAGGACTTTCTAGCAGGTGTGAAGAAGATAGCAGACGGTTCCCACAATTAGATTAGATAACCTTTATTGTCATTTTTTTTCCCCTGTGGGCACAACGGCACACATTCAAAATGAAATTTAGTTGCTTCCTCTCAAAGTCTACACGTACCTAACACACATTTAAAACCTACGTAACAAAGGGAATTTGTTTACATGAGTTACGTGGACATCTGGGGTGGGGTGGGGTGTTGGTTGGGAATGTCATGGTTATATGCTATGGACTGGAGCCTTGGGATTTTAGAGTTACAATAGTGGCCAAAATTGTGGAAAACCTTTTGGGAAAAGTGTCCTGTAGAAATGCCACCTTTGGTTATGTTTCCACCCATTTTTCTTCTAATTTCTTTATAACTGTGGCCTCGTTCGCTTAATGATACTATTTTACATCGCTTTCTGGACAACCAGTCAACTCTTTGCACCATGATTTTAATTTTATTACTTTTTACAAGAAGGGCGGGATATAAATTAAAATAAATAAATAAATAATAAATAAATAAATGAAAGAACAAAAAAAAAAACCTCAACCAACTTGATAGCGATCACATAACACACTGACAAATGTCCTCCTCTCGGCTTCAATACAGGACATCAGTAACTGGATCCTACTGTGATCTGATTGGCTCATTGCCAAAACAACATGACACCCAATTGGCTCTCTAAATATACTCATTGGCTACAATCAGATGAAGGAAAGCTACCTGGGATCAACCTAAGCAAGTTGTGCTTCCTTTTTCTGGTTATTTGGCTATACCTTTTCCTAGAATACAGTACAGATAATTGAACGGACTTTGTTGCATTACATTCTTGATTAAAATGATCTTTCCATTGATATATAATTTTATGGTACTGTTCCCCCCAAAAAGTGGTGTTATTAGCCATCAGAGCTCAAAAATACACTTTTCCCAAAAGGTTTCCACAATTTTGGCCACTACTGTAGTTTTCCCTCCGTCTGTACCATGCCATATATTCAATAAAAAGTAAGCCTTTCAGAAATGAAAATAATAAACCAGAAATTTTTCTTCTGGGTCCAATGGAAAAAGACTTGGGGGGAAAAAAATAAATTTGAAACTCTGGTTTTGTATATGGTGAGGGGAGCAAGATGGCTGTACGCACAAAGATGGAAGGATGTTTCGATTCCCACCGTGGAGGAAAGCCGGTGGAATTAGCAGAGAGGGCTAAACTGACAGTTTGGATAAAAAGAAAACAATTATAAGTACTTTTGTGTCTACTTGGCAACCGCTTCTGGACTTTGTGCTTGAGGCGGGCAAAAAGGATGCTATGATTTTGGGTTTTACCTGATTGGATGGATTTGTTGATAACGGAAATGGCTAGTTCGTACCACTATAGCAGGGGTAGGCAACCCGGGCTCTTTTATGACTGGTGGACTTCAACTCCCAGAATTCCTGAACTCCAGCCATGCTGAGGAGAAAGGGAGAGGTTTCCAAGCTGAGCCATGCTGGCTGAGGAATTCTGGGAGTTGAAGTCCCCGAGTCATGAAGGGGCCACAGTTCCCCCCTGCTGGCTGAGGAATTCTGGGAGTTGAGGTCCACGAGTCATGAAGGGGCCATAGTTTCCTCCATGCTGGCTGAGGAATTCTGGGAGTTGAAGTCCACGAGTCATGAAGGGGCCATAGTTTCCTCCATGCTGGCTGAGGAATTCTGGGAGTTGAAGTCCACGAGTCATGAAGGGGCCATAGTCCCCCATGCTGGCTGAGGAATTCTGGGAGTTGAAGTCCACGAGTCATGAAGGGGCCATAGTCCCCCATGCTGGCTGAGGAATTCTGGGAGTTGAAGTCCACCAGTCATGAAGGGGCCATAGTCCCCCATGCTGGCTGAGGAATTCTGGGAGTTGAAGTCCACGAGAGTACTTCCCCGGTATCAAGAGGGTACGACCGAGAGGAATTCTGGGAGTTGAAATCCACGAGTCATGAAGGGGCCATAGTTCCCCCATGCTGGCTCAGGAATTCTGGGAGTTGAAGTCCACGAGTCATGAAGGGGCCATAGTCCCCCATGCTGGCTGAGGAATTCTGGGAGTTGAAGTCCACGAATCATGAAGGGGCCATAGTTCCCCCATGCTGGCTGAGGAATTCTGGGAGTTGGAGTCCACGAGTCATAAAATAGCCAAGGTTGCCTACCCCTGCACTATACAAATGTAAACATTTCTATATTAAAATGACAGAATTGGGAACAGAAATGAAAATAATCCTGGGCTTTTATTTGGATACTTGAGCTGGAGGTTGACATTCCCCTTTTTCTGCTCCTTTCGCAGTGTTTTTCCTACTTGTTAATGCGCCCGACGGTCCCGTCTGCGCCTCTTGTAAATAAACCGACATCGGACGCACCGCGGCATGTCCCGTCTCCTTCCCGTCGCCCGTCATCCGGTCTCCGAACCCATCGACACAAAAATCGCATCTCCGACTCGGCTCGGGTTTCCATTCCCCCCCCCCCCCGACACTTCATCCTGGCTCCTTCGTCCTTCCCGGAAGGCCAAAAAAAAAAAGAGCTTCAAGTTTGATCATCATCACAGATCCTGGCTTGTCTCTTCCTTACTGCTCCCCGGCTGCCAATCCTGGATGTTGGCCTGGGGGAAAAAAAAAAAAGTCTCGGCGAACTTTCCTGGCTTCGCCCACTCTCTGCTTAACCCTGTTAAGTGGCCACGGTTTTTAGACAGCCACGGTTTGATTCTCCCAAGCGTGAAGGGGGCGGCCTTCCCAAACCAGGCGCCTCCAACGCACCCGGTGCGCGGTTTCCAAAATTGCTAGCTAGGCCGCTCTGTTCGGTTGCAAGCCCGGCGTGTTTGAAAAGTGGCAGGCTGGGTGGGGTAGCCCTCTCCTCGCGAATTGCCTTCTCGGGGTCTGCAATGTTGGTCAACCTCGGCGGCTTTAAGACGGGTGGGCTTCAACTCCCAGAATTCCCCCAGCCAGCTGAAGCCCACCCGTGTTAAAGCCGCCGAGGTTGACCGACACTGTATCGGGAAGTCTGGCACAACACGACCGGGAATGGAAGCCGCCCCTGGTGAATTTCTGGCTGCTTAATCATTTGCTAATCCTTCGTCAAGCTGTCTCTTCTCCCCCCCCCCCTTCTAGATCCAGGAATGCAACCGCATTTTTTTTTTCCCCGCAGCCACAAAAGGTTTCCAGATGTTTCCTAGCATTGCTGGCCGTCCCCGGGACATCGCAGCCCAAACTCCTCCTTCCCATTCCAGATCCATCAAGGCTTTGCTTCCTTGTTTGGGAACAAGGAAGGAGGAGGAGAGAAAAAAAAATCGGGGAGGGGGTGTTGTGGAAGAGGCACAATTCAGGGGTGGTTGCAGACACACACACACACACACAGACACACACCGCCCCCCCCCAAAGCCTTCGTTTTTCCTGTTCTTCACCTCTGGTGGCCAAACCTTTTTTTTTTTTTTGAGGGGGGGTGTCATGAATTCAAATAAAGAAAGTGGAAAAGAATCTGCAAATAAGTCTGTGTTTTTTTTTTAATTACGGTCCGTCGCAGAGTTCAGCCAGATGTTACAGAGTGAATTGGGGCGTTTTTGTCCACCTGTTGAATCCGGAAACCCTACATCATTTCGGACAAGTGACTGTCCAATCTCTCCTTAAAAACCTCCAGCGATGAAGTACCCACAACTCCTGAAGGCAAATCATTCAGAAGAATAGAAATAACTTGAGTCGGAAGGGACCTTGGAGGTCTTCTAGTCCAACCCCCTGCTCAGGCAGGAAGCCCTATGCCATTCCAGATAAATGGCTGTCTAATCTCTCCTTAAAAACTTCCAGCGATGAAGCACCCACAATTCCTGAAGGCAAATCATTCAGAAGAATAGAAATAACTTGAGTCGGAAGGGACCTTGGAGGTCTTCTAGTCCAACCCCTTGCTCAAGCAGGAGACCCTATGCCAATTTAGACAAGTGGCTGTCCAGTCGCTTCTTAAAAACCTCCAGTGATGAAGCTTCTGGTGGCAAGCTGTTCCACAGGTGAATTGTCCTCACTGTCGGGAAATTTCTCCTTAATTCCAGGTTGCTTACTCTCCTTGCTTAGTTTCCATCGGTTGTCCTGCCTTCGGGTGCTTTGGAAAATAAGTTGAACCCCCACCCCTCTTTATTTTCTTACAGACAACAAGTCATCACATAATATAATATATAATAAGTGTACGGAAAATAAGCCCACCCGTTAATTTTCTTACAGACGCTTCGTTACGCAAACATCATCAGTGCTAGAAGGGAGGGGGGTTTGCGGAGAGGAGGAAGAGGGGGGCTGTGTGGCTGATGGTCTCTGAGCTGGGTAGTTTTCTTGCAGACATTTCATGACCCAACATCATCAGTGGGAGGAGGAGGAGGAGGACTGTGAGGTCCTTGGTGCTCTCTGAGCTTGGTGGTTTCCTTGCAGACATTTCATGACCCAACTAGGGAACCTCATCAGTGCTAGAAGGGAGGAGGAAGAGGAAGGAAGGAAGGAAGGAAGGAAGGAAGGAAGGAAGGAAGGAAGGAAGGAAGGAAGGACTGTGGGGTCCTTGGTGTTCTCTGAGCTTGGTGGTTTTTCTTGCAGACATTTCATGACCCAACTAAGAAACATAATCAGTGCTAGAAGGGGTTTGACAGGAGGAGGAGGAATAACTGTAATAGTTTAACAGAGTTGGAAGGGACCTTGGAGGTCTTCTAGTCCGACCCCCTGCTCAAGCAGGAGACGGAGGAGGAGAAGGAAGACTGTGGCTGGTCCTCGCTGCTCTCTGAACTTGTTAGTTTTTTTGCAGGCGTTTCATGACCCAACTAGGGAACATCATCAGGGCTAGAAGGGAGGAGTGTGAAGTGGAGGAGGACTATGGGGTCCTTGATGCTCTCTGAGCCGGGTTGTTTTCTTGCAGACATTTCATGACCCAACTACCTAACATCATCAGTGCTAGAAGGGAAGGGGTTTTGCACTGATGATGTTCCCTAGCTGGGTCACGAAACGTCTGCAAGAAAACAACCCCGTTCAGAGAGCACCAAGGCGCCCTTCTCTTCATAATTCACTTAAGTGTGGCCAAAAAATAAAAAAAGGCCGTCAAATGAAGCTCAACTCACTTAACAGCTGCTCAGCAATGAAATTTTGGGGATCCGTTGTAAGTCAAGCGCTAGCTCTACCCACTTCCGCCATATGGGGGCACATCCCATAATATCCCCGGCTCTTCTCATCCCTCGTCTTCGGAGAGCGATGGTGACAAGGACACTTCTGTGACCTGGCACCCCCAAGCCTGTGCTTCTCCTCGACAGCCCAAACTTCCCCCCCCCCAACCTGCTAGTCCTCAAGATAAATAAATAAAACTCGGACCCGCCTTGACTCTGCCTGGGTCCCTCATCCATCTCTGCCTCCAGGCCTCTGCCAGATGTTCAGATTTTCTTTGCGCATGCCCAACGCAGCTGCAAGACGCATCCTCGTTGTCGTCACGCCCCCGCAGAGCACCCTGGTGGTGTGTGTCGCTATTCCTCCGGGTTGGTGCTGCACCGCCTGTGGAACTCCTGCCCGTGTTCGTGGAACCACTTGTTGGCCACTGGGGGGGGGGGAGAGGAGGCACACGAAGGATCAGGAGGGCACGGATACGTCGCACCCGTTTGCAAAGCGGCCATTTACACCAGGTGTAACCTACATCGTTATAACTTGGCTTTACTACCACAACGGAGCCCAAAGTTTCCGTCGCTAAGCGAGACGGTTGTTATGTGAGTTTTGCCCCCGTTTTACAACCACGCTTGCTTTTCTAGGCTGCCCTATCTACGTTTCCTGGTAAAATACATGGGAAAATCCCATTGGAGGAAAATCCCACTTAGGGTTAGGGTTAGGTCACCATGAACTCATAAAGCAAAATGGACATCGCCAATAAATTCGGAGTGCTTGGGTATGGCTAGGAGGGCACTGACTTTTCTAGGGACGGGATAGATACAAAGGACCATTTTAAGTACCCTTTTAGGGTAACGAGGAAAATTCCACTTAGGGTTAGGGTTAGGTCACCATGGACTCATAGAGCAAAATAGACACGGCCAACAAATTTGTAGTGCTTGGGTGTGGTTAGGAGGGCACTGACTTTTCTAGGCTGCCCTATCTGCGTTTCCTGGTAAAATACATGGAAAAATCCCATAGGAGGAAAATTCCACTTAGGGTTAGGGTTAGGTCACCATGAACTCGGAGAGGAAAATGGACACCGCCAATAAATTCGGAGTGCTTGGGTATCGTTAGGAGGGCACTGACTTTTCTAGGCTGCCCTATCTATGTTTCCTGGTAAAATACATGGGAAAATCCCATGGGAGGAAAATTCCACTTCCTATACCATCTCAGACAGGAGATTGTCCATATAAATAAATATAAAGACTCCTGAACCCTGAACAGCTCAACTATCTCCTACTCCAATCTCTCTCCACCTTAGCAGTCTGAAGATTTGTGGACTTCATTTCCCAGAATTCCCCAGCCAGCATGAGTTGAAGTCCATCCATTCTGGCTGGGGGATCCTGAGAGCTGAAATCCACCCATGCCCATTGGGGAATTCTGGGAGTTGAAGCCCACTCATTTTGGATGGGGGGGGTGTTTTCTGGCAGCTGAAATCCACAGTGCTGGTTGAGGGGATGCTGGGAATATGCTGGTGCCGATTAAGCTGGAAATTACCCCCCATCCTTTCCAAAAAAGGCATTGAAATTAATCTATCTTAAGAAGTTACAGATGGATCCAGACAAACATAAATGTTTATAGCAGTGTTTACCACAAATATGCTGGTTTCAACTCCCAGAATTCCCCAGCCAGCTAAACAGGCTTCAGTTCCCACAATTCCCCAGCTATGCTGACTAGGGGAATTCTGGGCATTGAAGGACTACTTTGCAGCATAAATAAACAAAAGTCCTCAACTTCCAACCGTTCCTTTAGTGACCAAAATTACAACGGCATTGGAAACAGTGACTTAATGCCCTTTTTTTCACATTTAAGAACCGCTGCGGCCTCCCCAGGGTCACGTGATCGAAATTCAGTCCCTTGGCAACTGTTTCGTATTGATGACGGTCGCAGCGTCCGGGGGTGGTGGTGTCACGTGACTTTGCTTTGTGAGTTTCTCACAAGCCAAGTCAATGGGGAATTCACGGATTCACTTAACCGTCTTACTAACGTAACCACTACAGGGATTCGTTTACTAACCGTGGCAAGAAATGGGGCAAAAACCCGCTTAACCAAGGTCTCGCTTAGCAACAGAAACTTTGGGCTCCATCGTGGCCGTAAGTCCAGGACTGCCTGCAGTGGCAACGCTTGATCGGGTGCCAGCCTCCCCCCGCAAAGTACTAGAGGGCATCTGAGCTTGGAGGGTCCTGCCATCCGCAGCGTTTCCTCCGTAGCTGCAGCAAGACGGGTCTGGGGGGAGGGAGGGGGAAAGGGGGGGGCCCCACTTGCTCACCCCACTTGTCTCCGGCCAGGACTGGGCATCCAGCGTGGAGGGTGTCCTCATCCCCTTGGCCGTTCTTACGCAGGTTCCACCAGAACAGAGCCGCGTTCTTCAAAAGAGACCAGAAGAGAAGAGGGTGTGTGTGGGGGTGTCTACAGGGGAGTGGCCCCCAACCCAGGCTAGGCCACGTGGGGGGGACGGGGAGGGGCGGGTGTTCGAAAATGTCAAGGTGAGAGTCACCTTACAGGGGAGACGGATGGCCTGCACACTGAGCGAGTGAATGAATGAATGAATGAATGAATGAATGAATAAGTGAATAAGTGAATGAGTGAGAGTGAATGAGCAAAGAATGAGTGAATTAATGAGTGAATGAGTGAATGCATGAATGAGTGAATGAATGAGCAAAGAATGAGTGAATGAATTCAGTAGTGAATGTGTGAATGAGTGAGTAAAGGAATGAGTGAATGAATTAGTGAATGCATGAATGAGAGTGAGAGGGAATGAATGAATGAGAGTGAATTAGTGAATGCATGAATGAGAGTGAGTGAATGAATGAGCAAAGATGAATGAATGAATGTGAATGCGTGAATGAGTGAGTAAATTAATGAGAGTGAATGAATTAGTGAATAAGTGAATGAATGAGTGAGTGAGTGAATGAGAGTGAATGAATGAGCAAAGAATGAGTGAATGAATTAATTAATGAGGGACTTGGGGAATGTGTGAATGAGTGAGTGAATGAATTAGTGAACAAGTAAATGAATGAGTGAGTGAATGAATGAACAAAGAATGATTGAATGAATGAATTAGTGAATGCGTGAATGAATGAATGAATGAATGAATGAATGAGTGAAATGAATTAGTGAATGTGAATGAGTGAGTGAGTGAATGAGAGTAAATGAATGAGCAAAGAATGAGTGAATGAATGAATTAGTGAATGAATGAGTGAATGAATGAATATAGTGAATAAGTGAATGAGAGAGTGAATGAATGAGCAAAAAATGAATTATTGAATGTGAATGAGTGAGTGAGAGTGAATGAATGAGCAAAGAATGAGTGAATGAATGAATTAACGAGAGACTTGGGGAATGCGTGAATGAGTGAGTGAGTGAATGAATAAATGAGTGAGTGAATTAGTGAATAGGTAAATGAATGAGTGAGTGAATGAATGAGCAAAGAATGAATTAGTGAATGAATTAGTGAATGAGTGAATGAGTGAGAGTGAATGAGTGAATGAATGAATATAGTGAATGAGTGAATGAGTGAGAGTGAATGAATGAGCAAAGAATGAGTGAATGAATGCACGAATGAGCGAGTAACTGAGGGAATGAATAAAGGCACGAGTGAACGGACGAATGAACGAATGACAGGGCTGCTGTGACCCTGATAGGGACATTTTTGCCAGGAAGCAGATCTGAGGACACAGTCAGGTTTTGACTCCCCAGGAAGAAAAGCATCCAGGAGGGGAATCGCCCACCAGGAAGTGACTCACCTTCACAACCGGCACGCTCAGATTGGCATAAATGAAGGCAGTCGATCCTCCGGCTTCTACCGAACTTAGCTAAGCAAAAAGAGGCAATAGAAAGGATGAATCCTTGAATAACTAGAAGGGACCTTGGAGGACTTCTAGTCCACCCCCCCTGATCAAGCCAGGAGATCCCATACCATTCCAGACAAACGGTTGCCCAATCTTTATTGAAAACCTCCCGTGATGGAGTCCCCACAACTCCTAGCCCTAATTCACAATTCTAGTCTCGGTAGCCCTTGTTGGGGTGGGTGGGTTGTATGGTAATACAATCAACATTAATTAGAGTAGGGGGTTCGTTCATATCAGGGCCCCCCCAAAACCTTTCAAAGTATATGAATAGAACATAACAGAACACAACAGAACAGAACAGAATAGAAATATAGAATAGAATAGAATAGAATAGAATAGAAATATAGAATAGAATAGAATAGAATAGAATAGAATAGAATAGAATAGAATAGAAATATAGAATAGAATAGAATAGAATAGAATAGAATAGAATAGAATAGAATAGAATAGAATAGAATAGAAATGCAGGATAGAAAATAAAAGAATAGAAAAGAATAGAAATACAGAATAGAATAGAATAGAATAGAAATACAAAATAGAATAGAATAGAATGGAACAGAACAGAACAAAATAGAAATACAGAATAGAAAATAATGGAATAGAATAGAATAGAATAGAATAGAATAGAATAGAATAGAATAGAATAGAATAGAATAGAATAGAAATGCAGGATAGAAAATAAAAGAATAGAATAGAAAAGAATAGAAATACAAAATAGAATAGAATAGAACAGAACAGAACAAAATAGAAATACAGAATAGAAAATAATAATAGAATAGAATAAAATAGAATAGAATAGAATAGAATAGAATGATGGTGGGCGTGCCCCTCTGCCTGGAACTCGAACACAGAACCTTCAGCAATCTCTTGCACCCCTAAGTCTGCCATGGATGCCCGAGAAAGAAAGGAAGGAAGGAAGGAAAATAAATTTAAAAACTCACATAGATCATCAATGTAGCTATTCGATTTCCAGATTTCATCCGATACAGGGGGCTTTTTCTGGACTGAGAAGGGGGAAAACATGAGATTTTTTTGGGAGCAGCTTGTTGCAAGATCAGACATTCGTTGGAGTTTACAATGCTTGTATTGTATGGGTCAATTCTTAACATAACTCATTTTTTTCATCCCACCTTTATTATTTTTTTTATAAATAATTAAGGTAACGAACATACACCATATGCCTTCTTCCTTCTATTTTCCCCACAACAACCTTGGGCTGAAAGAGAGCGACTGGGCCTAAGTCACCCAGCCGTTTTCAGGCCTAAGGCGGGACTAGAACTCACCGTCTCCTGGTGATTGGCCCAAAGTCACCCACCTGGCTTTCATGCCTAAGGCAGGAGTAGAACTCAGCACCTCAAGATGATTGGCCCAAAGTCACCCAGTTGGCTTTCATGCCTAAGGCGGGACTAGAATTCCCCACCTCCTGATGATTGGCCCAAAGTCACCAAATCCACATTCATGCCTAAGGCAGGACTAGAACTCAGCACCTCAAGATGATTGGCCCAAAGTCACACAACTGGCTTTCATGTCTAAGTCAGGACTAGAACTCCCCACCTCCTAGTGATTGGCCCAAAGTCACGCAGTCCACTTTCATGGCTAAGGTGGGGCTAGAACTCACCGTCTCCTAGTGATTGGCCCAAAGTCACCCAGCCGACTTTCGTGCCTAAGGCGGAACTGGAACTCACCACCTTCTAGTGATTGGCCCAAAGTCACCCAGGTGGCTTTCATGCCTAAATCGGAACTACAACTCACCACCTCCTAGTGATTGGCGCAGTCATCCAGCTGGCCTTCAGGCCTAAAGTGGGATGAGAAGTCATCCTTTCCTGGTGATTGGGCCACATCTTGGCTAAGGCGGGTCTAGAACTCGCCTTCTCCTGCCGATTGGCTCAAAGTCACCCAGCTGGCTTTCATGCTTAATGCAGAACTAGAACTCAAATCTCCTGGTTCCTAGCCTGGTGCTTTCTGAGATCTTTCCTTTTTTTTTACACCCACTGACTTTCCTTTTTTCTCTTTCCCTTTTGGAAAAATCTTTGGTTACAAATTAAGCCTGGCTATTGTTGCATCTGAAGGTGGAAAGGCTGTTTTGCAAGGGGTTTACTCACCGTCGCGTGGTCGAAGTGGGGCTCGTAGTGGCCTCCCAACCCGTAGTTGACCACCTGGAGGTATTCCGCATAAGGGTGCTGGGTATTCAGGCCCGTTAAGGCCGCAGCCCGCCGACCCAAGGCCCCGATCACAGGATCCACGCTGTCCTTCAGCCAAGCACTGAAAAAGATCCAGCGACAGCCGCAGTCCGACAGGGAGTTAACAAAATTGGGTTCCACCAGAGAGCAATTTAAGGGGACTTGGGACGGCTTTTGCCTCCAGAGGTTGTGGGTGGCCCAACCACGGGAGGTTTTCAAGGAGAGACTGGAATCTGTCCGCGATAGTAGAAGGTCTAGAACAGCGGTTCTCAACCTGTGGGTTGCGACTTCATTTGGGGTCGATCAACCATTTCACGGGGGTCGCCAAGCAAGGCTGTCCGCCATTTTTTTTGTCCGCCATTTTTTCCCCCCTTTTCCGGCGGGTGCCTTACCTCCCTTGGGCTGGGCCAGCTGGTGGTCGGCCTGCTCCGTCTCTGCCGCTTGCCAGATACGCCTCGGCCGGCGCAGGGGGCGGAACCACGCATGCACGGCGCTCCCGGGCAGGGAAAGTCCTCGACTTACGACCGGTTGGGTAGTCCTCGACTTACGACCGGTTTAGTCCTCGACTTACGACCGGTTTAGTCCTCGACTTACGACCGGTTTAGTCCTTGACTTACGACCGGTTGGGGGTCGCGGCATTAAAAAGGTTGAGAACCACTGCTCTAGAAGATCTCCAAAGTCCCTTCCAATTTGCTAGTCCTGTTATTCTGTTATTCTGACTTAATCCATAACTCTAATCAAAGAGGGGAGGAGGAGGAGGAGGAGGAGGAGGAAGGACCGTGGGGTCCTTGGTGCTCTCTGAACTGGATGGTTTCCTTGCAGACGTTTCATGACCCAAGTAGGTAACATCTTCAGTGCTAGAAGGGAGGAGGGTGGGTGGAGAGGAGGAGGAGGAGGAAGAGGCAGGAAGGAAGGAAGGAAGGAAGGAAGGAAGGAAGGAAGGAAGGAAGGAAGGAAGGAAGGAAGGAAGGAAGGAAGGAAGGAAGGAAGGAAGGAAGGAAGGAAGGAAGGACTGTTGGGGTCCTTGGTGCTCTCTGAGCTGGGTGGTTTTCTTGTAGATGTTTCATGACCCAACTAGGTAACAACATCAGAGCTAGAAGGGAAGGGGGTGGGTGGCGAGGAGGAGGAGGAGGAGGAAGAGGAAGAGAAGGAGGAGGAGAAGGAGGAGAATGACTGAGGTCTTTAGTGCTCTCTGAGCTGGGTTGGTTTTTGCAGATGTTTCATGACCCAACTAGGTAACAACATCAGTGCTAGAAGGGAGGGGGTGGGTGGAAGGAGGAGGAGGAGGAGGAGGAGGAGAATGACCGTGGGGTCCTCCGTGCTCTCTGAGCTTGCTTGTTTTCTTGCAGACGTTTCATGACCCAACAAGAGAACATCATCACTGCTAGAAGGGAGGAGGAGAAGGAGGACAGTGGAGTCCTTGGTGCTCTCTGAGCTTGGTGGGTTTCCTTGCAGACGTTTCATGACCCAACTAGAGAACATCATCAGTGCTAGAAGGGAGGGGGGTTTGCGGAGTGGAAGAGGAAGAGAATGGGAGGAGGAGGAAGAGGAGGCGTGGGGGAAGGAGAAAGACAAAAAAAAAGGGAGAAGGAGAAAGAAGAAAGAGAAGGAGGAGAAAGTTACCAGGGTGCAGAAGAAGCAGTTTCCCCCCCCCCAAATAATAATACTAATTATCTGAAAGCATCCACTAACAAACTTCCACCCGACAGCCATTCCCACATATATTGCTAATCGGCATTTAAAAGACTTCAACGGGACCAATCCTAACCGGATCTCTTTTTCCACAGAGCATCCCAGGCGAGGAAAGAGTTAACGGCTCCGTTCTCTCCGTAGCTGGAGAAGCACTTAAGGTTTTGTTTTTTTCCCTCCAACCGGCTGCAAAATTCAGCGGTGAGATCATGCAACTTCGTTTTAAGGGATGCTGTGCAACTATAGCAACTTGATCTGTGTTTTCCCCACTTTTCTTGGCCTTTCCCGAGGCCGTCTGAAGTCACTTCCCTCCAACTCAGACAGACCGTTCTGCGGGAAATGATTAACGGCGTTTATAGAGTCGGCCCTCCGGAGAAAGATTCACAGGGAAGGAAAAACCAGACAGCCGCTTTATAATAATGTAGACGTGGAAGGTCATTCAGAAAGGGTGAACTTTCCCCCGCCGTGAAAGTGCCAGTGCAAAGGCAGGCCAAAGAAAGGGGTGGCTCGGGCAGTTTTGGGGGACAAACCCCGCCCTCCCCTTAGACCGGCTGTCTGCATCTCAGGAAGAAAAAAGCCAGATTTTTGAAACAAGGGCTGGAGAACCTCCAGGAGGAGCCAGCTTGGGCTCCTTCCGAAGACGGCAGAAGAACCGAAAAAGGAGGAGGAGAAAGAAGGGAAGGAAAGAAAGGAGGGAGGGAGTAGACAGTGAGATGGGTGGCGAAGGAAGGAAGGAAGGAAGATAGGAAAGGAGGAAGGGGGAAAAGAAAAGGAAGGAAAGCAAAGGAGAGAGGGAGGGAGGGAGGGAGGAAGGAATAGAAAGAAGAGATGAAAGAAAGGGAGGAAGGAAGAAAGGAAGATAGGAAGGAAGGGGGAAGGAAAGGAGGAAGGGGGAAAGGAAAGGAGGAAGGGGAAAGGAAAAGGAAGGAAAGCAAAGGAGGGAGGGAGGGAGGGAGGAAGGGAGGAATAGAAAGAAGAGATGGAAGGAAGGGAGGGAGGGAGGAAGATAGGAACGGAAGGAAGGAAGGGGAAGGGGAAACGGAAGGAAAGCAAAGGAGGGAGGGAGGAAGGAATAGAGAAGAGATGAAAGAAAGGGAGGAAGGAAGGAAGATAGGAAGGGAGGAAGAAAGGAAGGGGAAAGGGAAAGAGAAGAAAAGCAAAGGAGGGAGGGAGGAATAGAAAGAAGAGATGAAAGAAAGGGAGGAAGGAAGATAAGGAATGAAGGAAGGAAGATAGGAAAGGAGGAAGGGGGAAAGGAAAAGGAAGGAAAGCAAAGGAGGGTGGGAGGGAGAAAGGAATAGAAAGAAGAGATGAAAGGGAGGAAGGGAGGAAGGGAGGGAGGGAGGAAGGAAGGAAGGAAGAGGAAATGGAAGGAAAGCAAAGGTGGGAGGGAGGAAGGAATAGAAAGAAGAGATGAAAGAAAGGGAGGGAGGAAGGAAGGAAGGAAGGAAGGGGAAAGGGAAACGGAAGGAAAGCCAAGGACGGAGGGAAGGAGGAAGGAAGGAAGGAAAAGATGAGAGGAGAGGAGGGGAGAGGAAAGGGAAGAAGGAGAACGAAGGAAGGAAAGAGCAAGAAAGGAAGGAAGGAAGGAGAAAAAGAAGGAAAGGAGAAAGGAAGGGAGGGAGGAAAGAGAAAAAGGAAAGGGGGAAGAAATTACTGGCTGGGGAATTCTGGGAGTTGAAGTCCACCCATCTTACCTCTGACTTATCCGATAGTCTGCTTCTTCCTGTTTCTCCCCGGAAGCCACCACCGATCTCTGCAACTGGAGAAGAAGAGGGATGAGGGAGAGAGGAGAGGAGAGGAAGGAGAGGGGGAAGGGACGGCTCATTTAGTGACCACTCTAAGTTACAACATCGCCGAGAAAAGGGACTTACGACTGTTTTTCACCCTTACAACCGTTGCAGCATCCCCAGGGTCACGTCATCATCAAAGATGCTTAGCAACTGGCATGTACTTAGACAGTTTTAGTGTCCCAGGAGTCACGTGATCCCCTTTTGCGACCTCTTGGTAAGCCAAGTCAACGGGGGAAGCCGGATTCACTTAACAACCGTGTGACTCACTCAATAACGGCAGCAATTCACTTAACAACCGCCGCAAGAAAGGTCACAAAATGGGGGAAAACTCACTTAACGACTTGTCTTGCTTAGCGACAGAAATTTTGGGTCTCAGTTGGGGTCATATAAGTCGAGCACTACACGACCTGGTTAACAGAACTTACATGATTTGTTTCTTTCTGGTTTGTTTATTCGTTCATTCATTCGTTCATTCATTCACTTATTCACTTATTTACTTACTATTTTATTTTATTTTATTTTATTTTATTTTATTTTATTTTATTTTATTTTATTTTATTTTATTATTTTATTTTATTATTTTATTTTATTATTTTATTTTATTATTTTTTATTTTATTTTATTTTATTATTTTATTGTATATTTTATTTTATTATTTTATTTTATTTTATTTTATTATTTTATTTTATTTTATTTTATTTTATTTTATTTTATTATTTTATTTATTTATTTTATTTTATTTTATTTTATTTTATTATTTTATTTTATTTTATTTTATTTTATTTTATTATTTTATTTTATTTTATTTTATTTTATTTTATTTTATTTTATTTTATTATTTTATTATTTTATTTTATTATTTTATTTTATTATTTTATTTTATTTTATTTTATTCCTTTCTGATTTTTCGTTCCTTCTCCCAATCTTTTCAAAGGAATCTTTTCATTTCTCCAATGCTTTAATAATACCATTTATATTTAAATGGTTTGAACGTAAACCACTTCAAGCTTTGCAGTGATGGGAAGAGGTATTAGCAACACTGCTAACATCGGAATATTTTGCATTGATAACAGATGGAAATGTAGCCACCTTTTACCTTTTGCTTTTAGAGTTAGAGGATGCTGGGAAGAGGGGGGGCGCGAAGGAGAGTTCAGCTAGAAATATAACAACACTGAACTTAGCGTGAGAACCAAGGTTATTGAAATAAGAGATGATAAGAATTGGCCGGGCTGGAGAGCTGGAGGGGAAGCCTGCATTTCAAGCTAATTGGGAGAATGTGATTTATAACTGTTAATTGGAGGAGGGAATTGTGCTTTGATACTATGTGCTCATTGAGTATTTATAATAATAATAATAAAGTTGGAAGGGACCTTGGAGGTCATCTAGTCCAACCCCCTGCTCAGGCAGGAAACCCTATACCATTTCGGACAAATGTCTGTCCAGTCTCTTCTTAAAGACTTCCAGTGTTGGAGCATTCACCGCTTCTGGAGGCAGGTAGTTCCACTGGTTAATTGTTCTAACTGTCAGGAAGTTTCTCCTTAGTTCCAGGTTGCTTCTCTCTTTGGTTAGTTTCCATCCGTTGCTTCTTGTCCTGCCTTCAGGCGCTTTGGAGAATAGATTGACTCCCTCTTCTTTGGGGCAGCCCCTGAGATACTGGAACACTGCTATCAAGTCACCCCTATTTCTTCTCTTCATTAAACTAGACATACCCAATTCCAGCAGCCGTTCCTTATATGCTTTAGCCTCCAGTCCCCTGATCATCTTTGTTGCTCTTCTCTGCACTCTTTCTAGCTAACTCTGCTCAGGGGAGGGGAATTCAGTTTTTGGCTTCGATTATATAAGCGCCGATATTATGCTACTCAAATAAAAGATTCTTTAAGGTAAACAATGCCTTGAAGTTCTTTGAAGAGTTTCATCTGTCAGAACCATGACAGGTGTTACACTAAGAAAATGCACAAAAGGGCAGGGGGGAAGAGAAACTATGCAAAACACGGGAGAAATAGGCCTCAAAAATCCTATATATATATCTCTTAGAATCAACCCTTGGGGAGAAAATACCTTCTCATGTTCAATCAGCCTTAAACAGCTATGGAAAAAATGAACAAGGAGAATTTCGCCCATTCATAAAAAAGGAGAAACTGACCGGGTCCAGAACTAAGATTCACTTACAGGGAGTCCTCGAATTACGACCTCAAATGAGCCCAAAAGGCCTGTGGCTATACAAGACAGTTGCTAAGCGAGTTTTGTTCCACTTTGTGACCTTTTTTGCAGTGTTATTAAATAAATCGCTGCGGTTGTTAAGTTAGTAACACGGTCGTTAAGGCTTCCCTCGCTGACTTTGCTTGTCAGAACGACACAAAAAGCGATCCCACGACGCCGGGACATCGCAACCGTCATAAGTACGAGCATCTGAATCGATCGTGTCATTCTAGGGATTCTGCGATGGTCCTAAATGTGAAAAACGGTCATAAATCACGTTTTTGAGTGCCGTGGTAAGTCTGAACGGTCGCTAAATGAACGACAGGTAGTCCTCGACTTACAGTGGTCCCCTTAGTGACCGTTCCAAGTTACAACGGCACTGAAAAAAGGACCATTTTTCACACTTACGACCTTTGCAGCCTCCCGGTGATCATGTGATCAAAATCCAAATGCTTGGAAACTGACATGTACTTAAGACGGTTGCAATGTCCCCAGATCATGTGATCCTCTTTCGCAACCTTCTCACCAGCCAAGTCAATGGGGGAAGCCAGGTTCATTTAACAACCGTGTTGTTCACTTAACAACTGGAGCGATTCGCTGAACCGCCATTATAAAATGGGGCAAAACTGACTCCACAAATGTCTCACTTAGCGACCTAAATTTTGGGCTCCGTGGTGTGCCGTAACTCCAGGTCTACCTGCACCTTGACAGCAGGAGAAATGCTAAAGAAGAGCAGCCCGCCGAGGCACCACGTACCCCCGGAACCGCCAGGGCCTTGATCTTCTCCGCCTCTGACGGGCTGACGAAGTCGTGGTACAGGGTCAGCTCAGGCTGCGGGTGCAAAACTTCCTTTTTCAGAGGCTGCAGGATCAGCCAAGGGCTCCGATTGGCCTCGTAGGAGCAAGAGAGTCGATCGTGGGCTGGCTGAAAGGAGAGCGGGACAAGGGGGCCGTTTTGCAAAGCAACATATATATATATATATATATATAATTTATCGGTTGATTTAAATGTGTTCGCCGGCTTCAATAATAATAATAATAATAATAATAATAATAATAATAATAATAATAATAATAATAATGTATTAATATATGTCTAATGCAGTGTTAATATATGTATTAATATATGTCTAATGCAGTGTTTCTCCATCTTGGCAACATGAGGACAGGTGGACTTCAACTTCGACCTGCCTTTAATAACCCTAACCCTCTGGGGACGCCTCTGAATTATTTTATCTAGACCAGGGGTAAGCAACCTTGGCCCCTTCATGACTTGGGGACTTCAACTCCCAGAATTCCTCAGCCAGCATGGGGGAACTATGGCCCCTTCATGACTCATAGACTTCAACTCCCAGAATTCCCGAGCTAGCATGGGGGGAACTATGGCCCCTTCATGACTCGTAGACTTCAATTCCCAGAATTCCTCAGCCAGCATGGGGGAACTATGGCCCCTTCATGACTCATGGACTTCAACTCCCACAATTCCTCAGCCAGCATGGGGGAACTATGGCCCCCTCATGACTGGTGGACTTCAACTCCCAGAATTCCTGAGCCAGCATGGGGGAACTATGGCCCCTTCATGACTCGGGGACTTCAACTCCCAGAATTCCTCAGCCAGCATGGGGGAAACTTTGGCCCCTTCATGACTCGCGGACTTCAACTCCCAGAATTCCTGAGCCGGCATGGCTCAGCATGGAAACCTCTCCCTTTCCCCTCAGCATGGCTGGCTCAGGAATTCTGGGAGTTGAAGTCCACGAGACATAAAAGAGCCAAGGTTGCCTACCCCTGATCTAGACTGTCGGCGAGCCCTATTGGAGGGTGTCTTAGAGTTACACCACCAACTTGGTTTGGGGAAAAGGAGGTTTGATCTCTGCCTTCTTCTGCTAAAAGTCCCTTCCCAGCTTCTGGGAGACTCTGTTTCGAGGTTACTGTTCCTTGGCAAGTCAACTGGGAGAATCACGAGGACTAGAAAACATGTTAGAAATGAATTGGGACCTGGCAGAAGCGAATGGTAAGGAAATCAGAGTGGGGAAGGTGTTGGAGCTGGAAGGCCCATGCTTAAGTCTTTAAAGGTCAGGGTTGCCTTATTGGTGAGAGAGAAAGAGAAGAGAGAGAGAAAGAGAAGAGAAGAGAAGAGAAGAGAAGAGAAGAGAGAGGGAGGGAGGGATGGAAGGAAAGGAGGGAGGGAGGAGAAAGGAAGGAAGGAAGAAAGAAAGAAAGAAGAAAGAAAGAAAGAAAAAGAAAGAAAGAAAAGAGGGAGGGATGGAAGGAAGAGAAGGAGGGAAGGAGAAGGAAGGAAGGAAGGAAGGAAGAGAGAGCGAAAGAAAAGAGAAGAGGGAAGGAGGGAGGAGAGAGATAGTAGGAAGGGAAGGAGGGAGGAGAAAGAAAGGAAGGAAGGAAGAGAGAGAGAAAGAAAGAAAAAGAAAAGGGAGGGAGGGAGGAGAGGGAAGGAAGGGAAGGAGGGAGGGAGGGAGGAGAAAGGAAGGAAGGAAGAAAGAGAGAAAAAGAAAAGAGGGAGGGAGGGAGGAGAGAGATGGTGGGAAGGGAAGGAGAGGAGGAAGGAAGGAAGGAAGAGAGAAAGAGAAAGAAAAAGAAAAGGGAGGGAGGGATGGATGGAGGAAGGAGAGGGATGGAAGGAAGGGAAGGAGGAAGGGAGGAGAAAGGAAGGAAGAAAGAGAGAAAGAAAAAGAAAAGAGAAGAAGGAGGGAGGGAGGGAGGGAGAGAGAGAGAGAGAGAGAGAGAATTAGTTAGGTGAACTCTCTGCCAAGCAAGATTTGGATGAGACCTTCCCTTTATAGGCTTGTGTTTGTAAGGATAAAGTGGAAGCAGAGTTGCATGGAACATGGGAATTTCCTTGGAAAAAGCAGATTACGTATACACCTGCAGAGACACACATATAAAAAAAAATGCAATAATTAGGTCTCCCCCCCGTCAGAGGTGCCTACACCACATCATTCTTGGTCCTCCTCTAAATGCCACATGCTCCTTCCTCAGAAAAAGGCCTCCACCGCTCGCCCACCTGAGACCCCAGCCTCTGGCAGAGCTTCTCGTAGGCCTCTCGCGTCTCCAGGTGGGTCACGTTGGGTCTCTGCAACGTTGGGACCCTTTCTTCGCCCTCCTCCCGGCTCTTCCTCAGAAGCTTCTCGTACTTCAAGACATTCCTCGCCATCCGTTCATTGCCTGGATCTGGGGGGAGAGAAGAATCTGTCGCAACCGTTAGGTGAAACAGCATCGTCGTTAAACGAATCACATGGTCGTTCAGATAGTCACACAGTTGTTAAGCGAACTCAGCTTTCCCAATCGACACTTGCAACTGGTCGCAAATGCGAGCGCCTGAATTGCAATCATGGGAGTGGCGCGACCGTCGTCAGTTTAAGGACAGCCGTTTGTCCAAAATGGTGTAGGGTTACCTGCCTGAGCAGGGGGTTGGACTTGATGACCTCCAAGGTCCCTTCCAACTTTTTTAATAATGATGAACGCCCCAATTGTCGCTAGTCCTCAAATTAAGTGAATCCGGCTTCCCAATGGACTTTGCTTGTCCGAAGATCGCAAAAAGGGGATCACACGACCCCGGGTGTGTTGCAACCGTCATAAATACGAGTCAGTTGCCGAGGGTCTGAATTTTGACCACGTGACCGCGGCGGAGGCTGCAACTGTCATAAGTCCGTATCAGTTTCCAAGCATTCGGGTTTTGAGCACATGCTGCAAAGTGTGAAAAAACGGTAACCACTTTTTTTCAACGCCGTTGTGACTTTGAACGGCCACTAAACAAACAGCCGAAAGTCGAGGACTGTCTGTTCAGTAATCAGGAGTTTAATTTCTTAGCCCAGTGGTTCTCAACCTGTGGGTCGGGACCCCATTTGGGGTCGATCGACCATTTCACGGGGGTCGCCAAGCAAGGCTGTCCGCCATTTTTTTTGTCCGCCATTTTTTTTGTCCACCATTTTTTTTCCCTTTTCCGGCGGGTGCCTTACCTCCCTTGGGCTGGGCCAGCTGGTGGTCGGCCTGCTCCGTCTCTGCCGCTTGCCAGCTACGCCTCGGCCGGCGCAGGGGGTGGAACCACGCATGTGCGGTGCTCCCGGGCAGGGAAAGTCCTCGACTTACGACCGGTTGGGTAGTCCTCGACTTACGACCGGTTTAGTCCTCGACTTACGACCGGTTTAGTCCTCAACTTACGACCGGTTTAGTCCTCGACTTACGACCGGTTGGGGTCGCGGCATTAAAAAGGTTGAGAACCACTGTCTTAGCCAAACAAATCGGCGTTCAGTCAATGGGGTTCTTTTTTCTTGAGAAAAATGCCAAAAAGTCAAGATGGCGGAGGCAACCGTGGGTCCGAATTTGCACCAATAAAAAGGCGGGCACCCGTGTGGCTGCCATCTTGACTTTTTTGACCTCTGGGCCCTACTGAAAACTGCAATGGATAATAATGGACAATTGCATCCATTTTCTCCCCCCTTTGGGTCCTTAATCCCTCACAGGACCAGATCAGGTTTTTTGCAGAAGTTGGTTTGAAAAAGCCTGCTGGATGGACGGCTGTGTGTGTTTCTTATCCTTTTTCTCGAAAAAAAAGATGAATTTGCCAGCTGGCTAGAAAAATTGTTTTTGCTGTTCTTGGTCCTCGAACTGCTGTTTGACTCAGCGTCTGAAATTTCGGAGAGGGCGAAATCTCCCTTGCCAGTTTGAAAAAAAAAAAATTAAGGAACCTTTTAAATGCCTCTTTCCAAGCTGTTTTTGACGGCAGATTAGTCTTACTAGCCAGACAATTCTAAGTTAACTAATTGGAGATGATTTAATTCTACATTAATCACGACTGGGCTATGGTTAGGAAGCAGCACCGCTTCCCCATGATCCAATTTAGAATAAAACTGTGTGCTTCAATAGATTCTTCTCCAGAAGCGGTGAATGCTCCAACACTGGAAGTTTTTAAAGAAGAGACTGGACAGCCATTTGTTTGAAATGGTG